>NC_025700.1:265089-272613 GCF_000633955.1 Camelina sativa
CTTCAGCTTCTCAAAACTCTCTGTGATCTCCTTAACGGCACGGACAAAATCGGAACCTTTGGCATGCCGTTTTGTCAAAAGCGATTGCTTCTTCTCCTCAGTAAATGATTCAACATCAGCAGGATTGCAGAAAGCTCTGCGCATACACCAAAAAGTATTACTAACTGCATACGCTGGCATAAATAACATTTAAGATCTAGAAGGAAGAGAAAATAGGCACAGTTTACAACCTTGGACTGGTTCACTTAATCAATTATATTTGAAAAACAGGCAGCTGTGCTAAAATGCTTTCTTCATAATAATTAGTATGCACTTAACCGTGGGGATGGAAGATGCAACAAAAAGAACATTCACTAAATGTTGATGCTAATCTGCAAGTAAATGATCAAACAGTTTTCACTTTTCAGAGAATTCATCACACAAACTAAACAAAAGGCTTTAAGCAGGGCAAATGATAAAAAAAAGTCACCATCCAATAGATGTGAAACTCAACCAAAAATTGCTAAATATATGAAAAACAAGTATCACTGTTGCCAACTATCTGGAAAGTAGAAAATCCATCCAATCAAGTATCATTTACTAAAGAGAACACAGAAGTCCACACCAGGAATGATTCTGATTCTAAACCCAGTAAAATTAGAGTTAAGTGGTGTATGTTAGAAAAAAATTTGCCATACCCGCCGAACAAGTTAAAAAATTTATAGCCAAAACCAAGGGTACCAGCTTCTACATCCTAATCTAGTGAGACAAAAGCGACAGTTCATCACCTCATATGAGAATCATAATAAAATAAATTAAACTACTCAGTAGGACGACAATAGGAAGTCGCGGTTGAAAATGTTAGCATTTGCCAAATAAGGGAAGTATAAGCAGAAAGCAAACAGTAGATACGAGGGTGATAGTAAAGGCCTGAGAACTTACATCTGTTGTGTGCCAAAAAAGTGAACCAATACTTTCTTCCAGTCGGCTGAGTATCCCCATTTTTCCGGTTCGCTAACCTGAAATTAATTCCACAAATAAGGAGACGAGGCAGTGATCCAGAAAAATAAACTCGAACATGACAGGAAAGTGGCAAATGGGATTATCACTCGCAAGAATCAAATCATATAACAACAATTAACAAGAGCTTAAGAAGATGTTAGATTTATAACATTAAACTTGCTAAAAAGAGAGTAAAAAATGGGTGGCATCTACTAACAATAATTGAAAACGGATGTTCCTGAATCTGCTAAAAAAACTAGCCAACCATCGTCCTCAAAATATCCAAATCCCTTAGGCAATCGCTAAAATCTGACATAAACATCAACCTAGAAAAGGTCTTTCACAGGAGAAAAGGGCGAGACATGCAACTTCAAACCCTAAATTAACAGCGATCTCTACCGCCATATGATGAAACTAATGAGCAATTAAATCTAGCAGAACCAAATTACAAACAAAAAAAGAAAAAAAGAGAAAGCGCAAAGGGCAGAGAGATGCACATACCGCGGCAGGCCAAGCAGGAAAGCCTTTGACTTTGGCAAGCACGAGATCGCCAACCTTCCACTCCCGGCGAGCAGATGCAGCGGCCGCAGCTTTACCACCGCCTCTCTTGCGGCTCGGAGCCATCGGATTTCAGAAAAAAAACCCAACGAATATCAAATTAGAAAGAAAACTAAAAAAAAAAAGAGAGAGGTAAGGATTCTCTCTAACTATCGAAGTTAAGCCAAAATCGTAGGCGGAAATTAGCAGCTCGGCAGTGCCTAGGAGGGTTCTTCTCGGTGACAGATTCCGCTAGAGGATTCGCAGGCATTGAAAAAAATTCCCCAACCCAATCGATACGGATTTACGCACGCAAGATTAGGGGGAAAAACAAATTGGTCTCGTAAACCCTAATTGAGATGAGCGAAAGAGAGAGAGATGAGAAGATTGATTGGGATTATATCGCTTTTGTGGAAGAGAAACATTCACACACGAAATAATCACCCCACCCCCATCGACAAAAAAAAAAAAAGAAAAGGAAAGAAGAAGCTGGTTTGATTGGCACGAGTAAAAATATTATTATGTTTTTGTTAATCGTTCGGTCGGTGTAGGGTTTGCAAGTTTTCCATAGGCGTTGTCTAACGTGCGCCATACACGCGTAGGTTAACTTTATTTCCTTTTTTTCACAAAAGTTCCGTCTACTAGAGAGATAAGACTTAAAAGAGCGTATCTGGCTGGTTTGTACGTCTACCAGGGAGTGAGTATACTTACAACCAAAAAAAAAAACAAATCCACGTGATCCAACCACTCTTCTAAGCCCATTCAATTTGTGGAAGAGAAACATATAGGCTTCATAAGGCTTACTTGTAGCCCATTAATGGCTCAACTTCGTTATTTAAGCGTAACGTAAAGATTTTCGGAATAAAGAGAAGTTGTCGCGTGCTGCTAATTTAATTTCACTGGAAAAAGAAGAACGATATGGGGAACTCGAACCACGACTTTGACCATTTTCAAACAAACTAAAAAAATCTTCCTGTTGGATGTATCCTTGTGGGGGAGGGGGGCTCTTGCTTTCATGCGACTGCTTTGTTTGTGTGATTCAGATTGTGTCTCTTCTTAGTTTAGAAGATTACTTCGGAGAAATGCCACGTTTCTCAGCAACAAATAAACTGCGGTCTGAAGACACGTGTTCTTGTAAGATTTTTTGTTGTCCTTCTTTTGGTTTCAGAAAAAGACGTTTCGGATTCTCGTACGCGTCTCGACACGTGGCCCCTTCATCTCTTATTTTTTAGACCTTTGACACAAAACCGAGAGACGTCAGTTTTTATATATAGATTCTCTGTTGCGACGTATACGCAATCACCAATGGACACGCGTCCCACTAACCAATCGAATTTCGACACGAATTTAGTGGCTAGGAGCGCCATGGATCTCTTATTCTGGCGCAAAGCCACGTGTGTAATTCTCGAGCACCGGGCCACCGGATATAAATAAGTGAGATCACGACGCACGTGGTAGACCGCAATAAAACTCAATGCTTCTAGAGGCTAGATTCTCCGTCGTCCAGATGAACACGAATAGACGGTTGAGATCAAACCAACCGAGTCGATTGTCCAGCTCGGGTGAGTCAGGTATAGAGAACGAGCGAGTCTTGGTTCTCGTCTTCGAATCCATCAGCTGGGACATCCACATGCTATGCGCGGTCGCCTCACTCAGCCGCAGGTTTTGCGCAATCGCCAGACGAATTCTATGGCGGCGGCTCTGCGTGAACCGTGCTCCGGGGATGGTGGCGGCATTGTCCGGCGCAGATCCCAGCTGGCGAATCGACGGCGGATGGCACGCGTTAGCCAAGCTCATGTTCTTCTGCGGCGGTGGCGAGTCGACCCTGTATTTCAATCTGAGTCAACCGTCGCTAGGTCACTTCGCCTGCGAGTCCAGATTCTCCAAGACCTCCGGCAGATTCTTCCTGCCTAAGAATTGCCGGCGTGATCTCTTATACACAGGCTCGGCTCACAGGGGAAGCAAGTGAAGCCAAAGATTCGGGCCCAACATTTTAAAAACCTCTTTCATTTAAAAATCTGTTAAACAAAAGACCTTTTTTTTAAGGATATGTATAAAGTTTTTTTTTTTTTACATGTAAAAGACCTTTTTCATTTGTAGAATATGTAAAAGACCTTAAAATATTAAGTGATGACCTTTTATAGAAAATCTATAACTTTTGTCATAGGTGAAAAAGACATATTTTTTAAATTTTGCGTAGGGCCCTCATTAATGTTGGGCCGACAATGCTTATACATAAGCGATCCCTGCGCGCATCACGCGGTGGGTGGAGACGAACACTTAGGGGTCTTTAGAGGGGTGTTTAGGGAATTTATGAGGTCAAAGACGAGGGAGTGTCTCGTGAGAAGACAGGCGGCGCTGGAGGAGAAGTTCAGGTGTCCGTATTGCGGAGGGCGCATGTGGAGCATGACGGCGGCGCGTCTAGTACCGAAGAGTGCAGCGCGGAGGCTGGGATCACGGGAAGGTGGGTTAGAGTTTTTCGTGTGCGTGAGCGGTCACTTGCACAGAACCTGCTGGCTCATTCCGCTTTCGTCGTCAGACAAAGAAGAGAATGGTGAAGAGGAGGACAACAGTGACGGCAATGTGATCTAGTCCAATGCCAAATGGTGGTGGCGTTTTGTCCACGTGGAATTAGGTCTCTTGGCGGGGCATTATTATATGCAAAAACCACATGAGGAGATGTCAACTATATTCATTCTCCTATGACATGTGGAGCTCACTAGTTGCTCGGATGATGGATGATGTGGATCGTGTGAGAAGATCTTCTAGCATACACTCTGTGCACCTACTGTACTAAGCTTATAATCGATTCGGTTGGTTTGAAGGTTTAGATTATCTTGGTACACTATCTGAATTTTTTGTTGTTGTAACATTAATTATTTGACTGGCCAATTATGACCAACAATGGCGCTATATACTGTATGATGTTTCAAACAACGAAAACATGGATCATATATAGGGTTATACTTTCCATATAATACTTGCTAATTTAACTGGTTTCAGTTGAGTACTTGCTTTTGGTTCTTCTTGATCACTTGCAGTAGTAAAACAATGGCTTGACACAAACAAACAAACAAAAAAAGTTGGACGATGATCGTTATTAGGTTCATTAATAGACAGGATAATATTAAACATAGCCTCTTCCCTTGTGTGAATTTTGCATACTAAAGTCGGTAGGTATAACGTGTTGTCCCGATTGCTGGAAAAGAAGCTAATACCAAAAATGCAGAGTGTTCCTCGTAAAAGTCTTAGGTCATGTTCGTTTGGTGAACCGGATGCAATATCTGGATGCAAATGCTTATTGTTGTTCGTTTAGTAACAATTAGGAACTCATCTAGATACAATATCTGGATACATTTTAAAAATTTATAAAAAAAAAACTGAATTTCTGGATGAGATTTTTTAGAGAGTTTGGATGAGTTTACTTCATCCATAATTTGTAAAAGTCAAAAATATCCCTATTTTAATTAAATAATTACAAAAATATTTTTTCTCAATTCTAATATACATACAACTCTAAAATTCCAATTCTTCACCCGCCAACTTGCAAAATCTCATTTTTCTCTAAAACCGCAAAATCTCGTTTTCCTGCCAAAACCGCAAAATTACATTTTCCCGCCAAAACCGCAAATTTTTGCTTTTTCCGTCAAACCGCAAAATCTCGTTTTCTTACCAATAAACACAAAAACATGAAAACTCGTTTTCCTACCAAAACTGCAAAATTTTGTTTTCCCGCCAAAACCGTGAAATTACGTTTTCCCGTTAAAACCGCAAAGTTATGTTTCCCGTTAAAACCGCAAAATTACGTTTTCCCGCCAAAACCGCAAAATTACGTTTTCCCGTCAAACAGCAAAGTTATGTTTCCCGCTAAACTCGCGAAATCTCGTTTTCCCGCCAAAACCGCAAAATCTCGTTTTCTCACCAAAACCGCAAAATCTCGTTTTTCCCGCCAAACCGTAAAATCTCGTTTTCCCGCCAAACCGTAAAATCTCGTTTTCCCGCCAAACCGTAAAATCTCGTTTTCCGTCAAACCTGCAAAATCTCTTTTTCCCACCAAACTCGCAAAATCTTGTTTTTCCCGCCAAAATCGCAAAATCTCGTTTTTCCGTCAAAACCGCAAAATCTCGTTTTTCCGTTAAAACAGCAAAATTATGTTTTCCGCAAAAAAATGCAAAATTTTATTTTCTCGCCAAACTCGCAAAATCTTGTTTTCCCGCCAAAACTGCAAAATATTGTTTTTCTACCGAAAACACAAAATCTCATTTTTAAATATTTATTTAATATATGTGAAAATAAGCAAAAAAAACATAAGTAAATTTAAACCACTAAAACATATTCAACATAAAATAAAAGACTTTCTGGTATTTTACATATATTGTATCCAGATACAGATATCAAATTACAAAACAAACATAATTGAATCGAGATACAATTTATGGATACATAAACCAATAACACAAAAGAACATCATCTAGATGTTACGTCCAAATACTGCGTCTTGATACTGTATCCAGATATTTTGTCTAGTTCACGAAACGAACTGGACATTAATTATAAATGTGAGAATCATTTAGTTTTAAAGATCAGGTTTAATACTACACTGGTTCCAATGGATGCAGGTGTGTAAAATAACCAAATGGGGAAAAAAGAAAAAAAAAAAGCTTGATGAGATAATCGGTAGTGGAGCAGGCACTGAGGCACAGCACTAGTTCTGAGTTATGACAACAGTAGTAGTTGAAGCCTTAATAATCCTAAATCCATGAGCAGCCAATGCCACACAATGTTAACATCCATCCATGTCGATATAAATATATATAATTAGTAGAGAGGAGGAACGTTTTTGTGGACTTGTCCCTCTCCTTATCAAATGAAGATTTTACAACATTGTTACTAGATTTGGGTTTTCTTTTTGGAAGGAGTAAATATTGGATATATTTTGCTATTTAAAGAAATAGTTGAGGACAAGAAAGTAAAATAAAAAAATTGAGAGGGGGATTATTCCTTTATCGGCAAAACAAGGCAAGTCCGTTTTGTTTCTCCAAAGAAATGAAGATTTGATTTCTCGTGAAGGAATCAGTGGAAGAAGAAGATGATAGAGTTATATTTAGGTGGATTGATATGCCTAAGCGCCACCGCTCTTTATATTCTCAGTAAGCTCACAGACAGGTTAGGGCTTCTTTTTTTTTCCCTTTTGGTTACTTGTTTGTGTGAGAATGTGTATAAATTTCATCAATCTTTCCTGTGACAGTGATTTTGAGATGCTCAATCCAGCCACTAGGGTTCACCAGATCAAGGATTTGGGTATGTTCGTTCTTCCGCCATTGATTCAACTTTCTTAGTTTTGATGGGGTTTTTTTTTTTTTTTGTTTGATTCAAGTCTTTGGAATCCTTCTTCTTCAGAGCAATTGCTAGCATTAGAGAGCAAGATCGTATCAGTATCAGGGATCGTTGGCTCTCAGACACCTATCAAGTGTGAGCGAAGTGGTGGCCTCTGTGTTTTTGTCAAGGAAACGGTACGTCTTATGGATTTTGATGATTTTTCATAGACACTAGAAGTTAGATACCCTTTCTCTCTCTCAGTTTCAGTGTGATTTTTGGCTTTTGTGTATGTATGTATCTTTAGGCACAACAAATTTTCTTGAAACGTAATTGGTGGTTTTCATGGGTTCAAGATAGTAACTGGATGGTTCCAATCACTAAAGAAGTCCCTTGGTACCTGGTAATCCTGTCTGTTGGATTCCAGTTTCAACTATTGAACTCGACTTGTCCTGTTTGGAATGTATTCCTTTTTTAAGTCAATTTTATCTAAAATAAGTAATAAGTGAGTAATATATGATAGTGAAATATATGGTTGTGAGATAGTTGAATAAATGGAGGGTTGTAAAATAAAGTAGAGAGTTGAATAAATGGAGGGTTGTAAAATAAAGCTTAAGGAATATTCTATGTAATATTCCCTAAGATTTGTACTATAAAAACCAAGGCTTGGTGAAGAGTTTCATACAAGCT
>NC_025700.1:276077-277260 GCF_000633955.1 Camelina sativa
ATTGAAACTGACTTTCTTTGTGGTGTATGAATGAATGAGTATGGAATGATGATGTATGGAATGAATAGAAGTCAGGGTGTTTCAATTCCCCTTATGCAGTTGCAGTATAAGAGGTGTCAATCCTATCTGAGTGATTGTGAACAATTAAGATGTGCATATGAGTCTAAGTCAAGCCAATTGTAAAGATTGTTTGTCACTAACAATCCTAAAATGAGATATGAAATGCAGAAAGTAAAAACAACTAGAACAAGATACTAAATGCAAACAGAACAGACAAATTAAAGCTATAATGAAACTAGAACAGAGATAGACACTATGCTAATGAACTAATGCAAGACAAGTAATGAACAGGAAACTACGTGAATGCAATGGAAATGAAACAGGAATGAAACAAGACAATCACAAATCAAAAACACAAGTTCTGGGGATGAACTCGAGCAGCACTCGACCGAGTGTAGGTCGAGTACGTGGTCGAGCTAGACTTAAACGTGAAAACAGAGCAACACAAGAAAAACAGAGCAATGCTAAAACTAATCAAACAACAAGCAAGCAATGATATTTAGACTAAGATTTCAATAAACAAAGAAGGCCTTGAGGAGGGATTCATGGGCTGAGCTAATCATTGTGGTTATCTAACTTGGTCAACAAATCTCAAGCAAACTTTGAGCTGATCTCTAGACATACTATTCTAAGACATGTTTAATCCACTCTCATGGCAAGAAACAATCAAACCTATGCATTTCTAGACTTGTTCTCACAAAGAAAAGAATCTACACAAGCAGGCATTAAGCAATACATCTCAAACCAAACAAGACTTCTAATCTCTTAGCAAGCCTAATGGTAAGCTCTAGATCTAGCCTTATCTATGCTCCTTAGACATTGGTGTGATGCTAAGATGCTTGAAATCAAACCCTACCTTCTCAGATATAGGATCAGCATTAAGATCATCTAGCCTAGAAGAGATCTACAACAATCAAGCTTGACCAAATCAAATAAACCACAAGATCAACCCAGCCTAACCCATCCTCAAAGTCCTAAGCAAACTACTCACAAGTACACATGGTGAAATATGTCAAAAACCCAGAAAATAATGAAACTTGCATCATTAGAAAGATGAAACAGAGATCTACAATGTTGATGAAGAAATAAAACTCGAAATCTTAATACTTTGAAAGTTATGAAA
>NC_025700.1:277661-303437 GCF_000633955.1 Camelina sativa
GTAACCATCATGGACCTTTCCATTAAAGAACTCACCAAAAAGATAATCTCTCTCCACCAAGAACTTCTCCACCTTGCAACTACTGTCTCCATGAACTCTCCCCTCATGTTCCAAAAAGAGTCTGAGCTAAAGTCCCTTAAAGCTCAATTACACTCCTTACAAAACCAACCCAAAACTCAACCACCAACTCCATATGACCTTTTTACACCATATCCCATCTACACACCACCTTACACAGCCCAAACACAACCTTTATCTTTTTCCCAAGACCCAAGTATTTTTGGAGCATCCTCCTTCTTACCAACAAAAGTTCTCTATGAACAACAGTCTACTAAAAAGAAAAAGCCAACAGAAAAAAGACCAGGGAAGGAAGCCATACTTAAACCACCCAAACCGCTTACCGAGACATCAAAATCTCAAGACCAACCCGAAGCCAGCAAAATGCAATTCATGGTGGAGCACGCTAATCCAATCACTGTTTTTCTCGAGAAGGTCGCAAAACAAGAAAAAAGACTTTCTCAAGGAAGTATGATGAATAAGGTACCAACAACATTAAAAGATGAGAATGATGAGGCCATGATCCCACATTTTATGATGGCTTCACCTGCTGTGGTTGAAGAAGACATAGAGAGTGAAGGTGGAAACGTATATGAAGAAACCCAAGAAACTGGACGAGATCAGACAGAAGGAAACCCGCGGTTTAGTACAGAACCACATAAGGGTTTCTCTTTTGATGATGTTCCCCCTTCAAAATGGCGTGACAAAGTATATGAGATGCATGCATGGCTAACAGAACAACAACTTAACCCAGGAGCCACTTTACCTACCTCGATTGATAAACTGGTGGCTAAATTCCAAGGACGTCTCAGGCAATGGTGGATAAGCCTAGGTCAATATCGACAATTACAAATCCGACAATCTCCAACAATCGATGCTTTGGTGGGACACATTCATAATGAATTTCTCGGCACATGGGATCACTATACTATCCAAGCAAGAGAAGAATATCTTAGCATGAGATGCTGTTCCTTCAAGAGGAAGGATCTTGAAAGACATTATGAGCGGATGTCAAAGAGATTCTATGCCCTAAATGGAATAGATGATGTCAACCTCAAACAGGCGTACCTGAATTCACTTCCAGAACCACTTGGAAATGAAACGTCAAGGGTATTGTCTCTCAAGAATATGCCTCTCAATCAAGCTTCACTCGGAGAAATATATCAAATTTCTCTGGCAGCCCTTGAAAAGCTATGCAACCACCAGAAGTTTTTCAAACA
The DNA here is from genome assembly GCF_000633955.1 of Camelina sativa. Classification (NCBI taxonomy): domain Eukaryota; kingdom Viridiplantae; phylum Streptophyta; class Magnoliopsida; order Brassicales; family Brassicaceae; genus Camelina; species Camelina sativa. The sequence goes on from NC_025700.1 coordinate 278,939, forward strand.
GCTTCAGGAACAAGGAAAACTTCTAGGAAAAGCATGTGATCGGCCGGAACTCAGTATCAAATGCAGAGAAAAGAAATGCCATTGTTCTACAAGTCATGGAAAAGAAAAAAGCTATAGAAGCAAGTGGCAGAAGAAATATCCAAAGTTATCTTCTAGAAAGAAATGGAAATTCTTCAGGAAGAAAACTCAAAGAGGTTTCAAAAAATCAGACAGATGTTACATCTGCAAGAAGAAGGGACATTATGCGAAACAGTGTCCTAACAAGAAGAAGAGAGACAACCTCCTTGGCTACTTGGCACAAGTTGAAGATATTGACGACTCGGATATTGAATCCATCTTTTCCCTTGATGATGAACCAACTGATGATACATGTCTTGCAATGGGTATGGAGTTTGAAGATGAATCTTCAGAAGAGGATACTGGAGATGAAAGCGATAGAGACGACCAGTTCATGTTGTTTGACCTCTACACATTCGATTTCTGCAAAGTAGAGCAATCACATCAAGAAGAATTGGTGTATCTAACCCAACCATCTCCAAATGCCAAGATCTACATCTTCCCAAGCAAGTATGATAAACCAATACCGGTCATTGCCTATTTTGACGCTGGAGCTGCTTCATCCATCATCAAATCAGACCTCCTCCCAGCTTCACATTGGAATTTATGTTCAGTCGCTTTCAAAGCAGCCAACGGCCAGATATTTCATATCTCTCTTATCAGCAAGCCAATATACATCCAACTTTTCCCCGGATACATGATTAAATCCAAAGTATTTGGTTCTGAACTCCCTGGAAAGGACTTTATACTTGGATTTGATATCCTCCATAGTCTTCGGAGAGTTTCGTGGCACCCAAAAGGTCTCAAGCACAAAAATCAGCTGCTACCTTGGACAACGGTGTCTCATCTATACCCTATGGAGATGCTTAATCCCATAAAAGAAGAAATAGCAAAGACATCTTGCGCCACCTCTCATTCGGAGTTTCTCACAAAGTGCTCATCTCCTTTATGGAAGAATCCAGATTTCTTCATATCCTTACCTTTCAAGAAGAATGAAGATATCAACCCAACTAAAGCAAGTCACCCAGGAATGAACCCAGATCACTACAATCTTGCACTCGAAGAGATTGACCAACTCCAAAAAGAAGATCTCATTGAGAAGACCACTTCACCTTGGGCATGCGAAGCATTCTACGTCAACAAACGGGCTGAACAGGTGCGAGGAAAACTCAGATTGGTCATCAACTATCAACCACTCAACCATTTCCTTGCCGATGACAAGTTTCCTTTGCCAAAGAGAGAAGTGTTATTCCAAAAACTCCCGCAAGCACAAATCTTCTCCAAGTTTGACTTAAAAGCAGGATTTTGGCAGCTTGGAATCAAACCAGAAGACAGACCAAAGACGGGATTTTGTGTACCAGATCGTCATTACCACTGGAAAGTCATGCCTTTTGGACTAAAGGTAGCTCCTTCATTATTCCAAAAAGCTATGATCAAGATATTCGAGCCTATCCTCCCAAATGCGCTGGTGTATATCGACGATATTCTGCTATTCTCGCCAGACATAGATTCCCACACTTCATTATTGGCAAAGTTCCACAGTATCGTACAAAAATATGGTATTATGCTATCAGAAAAGAAAATGGTGATCGGAGAAACGGAGATTGATTTTCTGGGAATGCACATATCCAAGGGAGAATACTACCTCCAACCTCACATTGCCACCCAACTCAATGAGTTTCCAGATGAACGACTATCTTTCAAGCAAGTCCAACAGTTTCTGGGGATTGTCAATTATATGTCGGATTTCATTCATGGTCTTGCAAAACACAGATCGGTTCTCTCTGCTCAACTCAAGAAAGATGCCCCTCCTTGGAGCCAGAAATGCACAGAAGCAGTAAAAGAATTGAAGAAAATTTCCACAACCTTACCAGCACTAAAAATCCCAGCAAAAGGAAAAAGAATTCTGCAGACGGACGCAAGTGATTGCTATTGGGGAGCAATACTCTTAGAAGAAGACGAGAAAGGGAAAAGACAGATATGTGGCTATAAAAGTGGAGTCTTCAAAGATAGTGAAAAACATTATCATTCTACTTACAAGGAGATACTTGCTGTCAAAAGAGGAATAGAAAAATTTGAGTTTCATTTGGTGGGCCAACATTTCCTCATCGAAATGGACATGTCCTCCTTTCCAAAAATGATTCAGTTCAAGCAGAAGATGTTACCACAAGCTCAGTTACTCAGGTGGGCAAGTTGGTTTTCCCAGTGGAAATTCGATGTTAAACACATCAAAGGAAAAGACAACTTCCTCCCAGATTTTCTTTCAAGAACTCAGCGTCAAATCTCGTCAATAGTACCCATGATATACACCCTCAGTCCAGACAATCCAACAGAAGATAATCTGCGGAAAATGATTGCCGATATGCCGCATGGAATAAGGGAATCGTTACTCGACAATGTATTGATCTACAGAGGGATTGAGACACTGCATGGTTTTCTAAAGCTCTATATACACCGATATGGTCTTGATCAGGGTCCACTTCTTGGCCTCCCTTACCACACGGCCTATCCCTTCCTTACCACCATTCATATGAACCCTGCTCATTATGGCCGGTTTCCTATAGAGGCATACCTCCTACTTTGGTACATGGCAGATCTTTACACTATTGCGGTCCTCATCCATAAAAGTCAACTGCTCCAGTACTTGGCGAAATGCATATTGACCAGACGGAAGGCGCATTACAAATTATTATACAAATGGCTCACATTATTCCACGATGTTACCTGGTGGCAAGAACATGTTCGTGCACAGCCTGAGTTGGATATACTTGTCACGTTCAGGATTNAGGAGTGTAATTAAGCTTTAAGGGACTTTAGCTCCGACTCTTTTTGGAACATGAGGGGAGAGTTCATGGAGACAGTAGTTGCAAGGTGGAGAAGTTCTTGGTGGAGAGAGATTATCTTTTTGGTGAGTTCTTTAATGGAAAGGTCCATGATGGTTACCTTTTTGTCAATCTGGCTTAATAGATGGTTTTGGGTTACGGCGTTCTCCGACTGCCAGTTTAACGTTGCTTCTGCGGCACTGATCTGCTTTACTGAACCATCTGGATTCTTAACATTTGGATTCCGGATTTTCCATGAGTGCTTTATATTCCTTTCTTCAAACTCCTTGGATGGAAATGGTGAATCCTGCTGGGATGGGGGTCCGAACATGTAACTTAGTTGTACCTCTTCTTTTTCAGGTGTTGTGGGAGTTGAGCCACCTGAATACAATACATAGTATTCAAAATTCTTGCCACTTGGTTCTCCGAGAAGGCCAACTTGTGGATCTCCAGACTCAAATCGTTCTTTGAGAATTTGTTGTGTAGTTTTCTTTTTTCTCCTACGCCTTGGGGTGTCATCATCATCAGAACTATTCATCTGACAGTGTTGGCAATCGCAAACATCAAAGAATTTGTGGCCTGTTTCATCTTGGAAAGAGTAAATGGGATCTCCCAACGAATCAAAGGATGAGATCGGAACACCATCTAAACGTGGATTGATCTCCAAGGTTTGAGTGTCTTCAAAAGGAGTAATTGTATTGATTTCTGTGCAGAAAGCCGTTGGTCTTGACTTTTCTTCTTGTTGCTTGAAGGCAATCTCTACAGCTCCATCTTTTCTCCTATGAATAGAAGAGTCCACCGATTGTATTGGGGTACTCCGGTCATGGAGTTTTTCGTAATTGGTAACCCATGATTCTGGAAGTAACTTGACAAGCTCATCTCTAGGAATCTGTCTAGGAATATGGATGCACGACGGGCTATGCTGTGACTCCAATTGTATGAGTAGTGCATCTTCAGTGTCTCTTGGGAGACTTAAGTCCATTGCATGATTCTGGACTCTGTACGCCATTTGATGGTGAAGTGTTGCCGCATATGTGTTTCCAATCTGTGGAGCGCCTGTGATTTGCAGCTGGATTTGCATGTTCTGATATATTTGAGGGTCTTCCAATGCCACGTTGAAATTTGGGAAGAGGGTGACAAAAACAGTGCCAGCGTTTAGTGTTGTCTGGATAGTTGCAATACAAGCATGCTGGTATTCCTTGTATCGGGTGTCAAGGAGAGCTACCCGTGCTACAACTGGTAAGCCTTTTCTGCCATGGAGTGTTAGCGCCAAACGTATTGCTCCATAGTGAAGATGAGTATATCCTTGAGTTCGCCAATGATGTATCATGCCTTCATTGATTCTGAGGGGAATCATCTGTTCTATTTCTGTCGCCGGGATAAGGTGTTGTTCCAACGGAGAGGCTAGAACAAGCTCCTTTGCATTATGTTTGTTAGGGACAAACACCTGGCGAATGACTTTTGGAAAAGTGGAATTTGGTTTGGTGAAAGCTTTGTAAGGATTAAGTAATGGGAGTTGGGTAATAGGAACTTTGCTATCATCACTCACATACTCTACTTCATATAAGTAATCAATCTTTTTAGAAGTTGATCGTCGAAAAGAAGGGGTTTTAGACAAAGAAGATGAACTTTCCATAATATAGGATAGAACCAGAAACCAAGACAGAATACTATAACTCTCTTCTAACCATTGAAGTAATAACAGTCCATAAGTTGTCTCCCTGTTTTATTTTACCTACTACGAATATAGAGAAATCAATCAAGAGGTGCTTAGCTACGCAAACCGAGGCAAAACTATTGCAACATTAAAAGCCTCAAGGTACTTCGAGCATTACAACCTCATAGAAATTTTTCTCCATACCGTTTTTTCTTAGCATAGTTAGATTTCTGATGTGGAGGATCCATTAATATGGCAACCACAGAGCATACTTTCATACTAGCATGGTAGAAGACAACGTTATGGCGTTTAGGAAGATGGGACAGGTCGTGTGAATGTTGCCGAAGCTAACAAAATAATAAGCATTGCATTGAGGGTCGGAAGTGCAGTATTTGAAGAGTCAAAGCCGTCATCCGATTGCCTCAAAGGCCTCAAGGTCTTTCCTTTATTTCCAGTTTTACTTCAATTTGCTTTGGGTTTTCTGTTTCGTCAAGGCTAATGCAATACTGTGTGGCACCCTTCATTTGTCTACAGATGCTTGGAGTAAAACGCACTGAGCATGTCCTCCCAATTGGTACATGGGTTACAGTTGTTGGTGAGGTATGTCTGTTATCTGCCAGTGGTCCAAAATCTTCTTCTTATACTCCAATATTATGTTTTACATATCATTGTTGTTGTTACTTATCATGTTAAACAGGGTGTTAAGGACAGTATGGAGGTTTTCAGGATTCCAAAACCCGAGAAAGGACCTTTCTTTGTCTCACCTGTACCGCTCGATAAGATCACATCTTCATTGGTAATGTGGTCAAGGTTGTTTCTCTTCTCAGTATGCCTATTCCTTTCCTAAAAATCTGAGATTATAAAAGTTCTAAAACATCTTTTTGGCAGGAGGTTCAAATATGCCTCCATAGGTTAAACTGTTGTTGGTGTGATTCTGATTTCAAAGCCTGTGATTGAGTATATTCTAGAGAGAAGGCGGGGGCGATTGTTACGGATTAGGTACGTCGCATATTAACCAAACCCATATTCTTGCGCATATAATTAATTGGTCATTCCAAACTAACTGTGAAGCTATTTGTTGCAGAGTTGCTGATGCAGCTGCCAAGAGAGCCGAACTAGTAACTAGAGGTAAGTAGTATCCATTAGTGTTTGCAGTAACATGAGAATCCTTTTTTCTATGCATACGCTTGGAATTGCTCTGCTTACAAAAATGTCTCACCAGGATTGGGAACTCAGCATGAGAACAACTCAGATAGTAGTACAAGCAGAGATGGCGATGTACCAGATCTCTGTGTGATCTGCCTTGAGCACAAGAATGATGCGGCTTTTGTTAAGTAAGAATATTGTTTCTCTTTCGAAACTCATGATCCCTCTCACTGATCAGACTGTACGTAGCTTTTGATTATTCTTTTGTTTGGTTGCACTTGTAGGTGTGGTCACATGTGCTGCTGCTTAACATGCTCCTCGCACGTGAAGGCATGTCCTCTTTGCCGGAGACCAATAGAACAAGTATTGAAGATTTACCGCCTTTGAAGACATTGGACTAATCCTTCCCATCTACTATAGCCAAATTACGTACACCAACTAACAATCATTGAGTCTTGTCTATAAAATGACTTTGATTAGAACCATTTTGGCAGAACGTAACTGTAAGAGGGGAGCAAAAGCTAATGGAAAGAGTGACCTAATTACCTGAATCCCAAATGAAATTTCAATTTTTAAAAGAGAGAAATGGAATAAGAGTTGATTGATTCCGTGAAACAACATCTTGTATTGAAGAACTTGTACAAAATTTATACGTTTGTTTCCCACCCTAACGAACCTGATGGCCTCTCCGACAGAGGGCTGTCATTGACTAATTTTGTCTTTGTTAAGAGGTTGTTTTATTGTCCCACATCGGCTAGGAAGATAAATATACTCCTTTTCTCGCAAGTATAAAAGAGGGATCGAGCCCAACGACAAAATCATATCTTTCTCGGCCTTTTGGCTAAGGTCAAGTGTAGTATATGTTCTTATCAGTTTAATATCTGATATGTGGGCCATCGGCTCACACGATATTAACTCTATTTTTTTAAGGGGAAGAGTCCTCGGTATACTTGTGTAAGTCCTCGGTAACGAGAGAAACTTGCGGTGGAGAGACCCATTAGGCTGAGACGCGTGTGTGGAGCTTCTGTGGTCTCTCCTCCGATGAGATACCATGGCCGTTCGAAACACTACAGTTATTCTCACCCAAAGGACTAACTGAACGCGGCTTATGTTATGTTTCAATGACAAACCACCTTTTTGTCCTTGCGTACGTTTTGATATCTAATAGATTTAGTCAATTTCGCATCATCATTCAACACACGTGATTCACGCGATATGAAACGTGACAATAACAAAAGTGAAACATGGTGAGAAGTACTTTTATAGATCAACAAGTCTAAGTGTACAAAGAATCATTTTCAAGTTTTCGTCCACTCAAACCAAAACAAATTTCAATGATAAGGGAGCTTCATCTTTCAATAAAGAAGCGAATCTCCAGCTCCAATGGAAGAAAAACTTGCACAAAAGCAAATTGCTTTTTAGTTAAAGCAAACCAATAAAAAGAGTATGAAGAAGAAAGAAACTGTAGATAAAATTCTGTTTTCTTTTGATATAGTAAAGACAAAGACAATCACATTTTTCCAAAGCGTGGAATCAAAGCAAACCGATTGGAAAAAAAATCCATAATCCCCACTAAATATTTTCATATAAACCAAAGACCATAATTAAAACATTCATGTCAATTAAACAAAGAGAGAGGATGCACAGAGGAAAAGACGATGATGACAAGAGAGGCTTTTGTCGCTGGTTTTTCAGGTTAGTGGTCGTTAAACTCATGGCGAGTCACAAGGAAGGCAACTCTGTGACAAAGAAACTGATCAAGAACGAATCAAAATCAGATATCACTATTTATTTCAAGCAACGAGAAGACTCGGAGGACAACGCTAATCCCATCAATAATACCTCAGGCTCCGAGAAAGAGAGGGTGATCATGCTTGTTAATGGTAATAACGTCCCAAAGAAGAGCATATCATCGGGTGAGCAAAGCATTAGGCGATCTCAGAATGGAGCTGATAAATCACAGCCGAAGCCGCTTTTGAATGATATAAATAGGAAATCACATGCTTTCATTGAGAGTAGACTCGAGAAGATGCGAAAAGGCTTATAGCCAAGTTCATGATGACCTCTCTGTTTTGCACAGACAGACCCTTCTTTCTTCGCCTCATTATTCATATCATATACTATGTCTTAAGGAATCCTATCTAAGAGTTTCATCAATTCATTTATATTATTGCCTGCATATTCTCATAATTAAATTACATCTTTGTATGTATACTTGTATTTTGAAACATTATTTATTGCATACTATCAGATACTTGTATGATATAATATATAAGAACTTTTTTCAAAGGTGTTGCAGGCATTTTAGTCGTCGTAAAGTGATATATATAAGAACTTGTATGTATTTTACCAACCATGATTGACAGGTTTCATTCTCCATACTGATAAGCAGGTTGGGGAATCAAATCATAGTATGGAAAATGTAACAATTTTATTATTCCCCTCAATTCGTTGTCCATGATGTGATAAGTTCATTCTTTGCCTAATTAGAGATGTTTGTACCTTAGATTCATTTCTCCATCTTTTATTACAACTGAAGAAATAAAGAACAAAGAAGAAAAAGACACCTGCAAATTCAATGCAATGATCATTTCAAGTCATTGGAACTTGTTTTGTCTCTGTTTCGTTATTTTTCTTCTTCTCTGAGTTGGATTTGGACACGACTATGTACAGGCTAAAAGCATGATGTACAAGTACAATGGCAGGAAAATCTTGACATACACGTACTCATAACACCCGCAGAATCTTGCATGTCACAAACCCCTCTATATAACACCAAATATTTTTTTATCATAAACCCATATGTAATCTTATAACCATGAGTAGTAGACGCATGGGACCAACAAAAGCGAAGGTAGTAGTCATTGCACTGATTTGGGCTATTCTGGTGTTGGGAAGTACAAAAGTGTCGAGAGTAATAGAAGATTTGGTGGTGGAACAGTGTAAGGCACCTCTGCAAACTGTGAAGATAGGTGCAAGAAAAGATGATGAGGAAGATAGAAATAGAGACAAGTGTGCAGCAAGAAGCGGAACAAAATCCCTTCTAGGAGGCATTCTACAAACCCTTTGAAGGAGTCTATCCACATTGTATGACGATTTGCCCCCCGCAAGAAGTCCATACCAGAAATGATGGCCATAAGAAAAGATGGTGTTACTAATGGGGAAAACGTTTTTCCTACACCGAATCAGAGTCCCACAAAAGATGTCTGTCCGGATGCATCACGTCCATGAGTATGGGCAACGAGCAAGTCTGCGAAACATCGCCCAGGAGGGAACTCCCCTAGCTGTAACTTGTACATAATGCTTATAATCTCTTACGAGGTGGATTTCTGAGGAAAAAGTGTTTTTAGATTGAAAACGAGTTCCTAAGCAGTCACGAGAGATCATTCCCAGCTTTCAAAAAAGTTCAAGAGATCATAAAATTTACACAAACTCCAAGAGCATTGTTATAGGGATCAGAAGAAACAAAGAAAAATGGAACAAACTGGATGAGCCGCAGAACATATATGATAATTAGTCTTGAGTCTGCTTGGAGATGGTCTTCTTAGAAGTAGCAGTAGAGGAAGCACCAATAGGAGAGGCGAGCTTAGCATCAGGAGGAAGAGTGTCTTCCATGACCTTAGGGACAGTGAAATTGAAGTCACCGAGGGGTGCGTTGTTGAATTCAGGATTGGCCTCAACGAAGGCAGCAATTTCGTTGCGACTCCTGAGCTTCTTGCCGGTAGGAGTGATGTAGTAGGTGTCCATCTTAGAGTAATCTTTCCTGAGAACTAAGCTGCGCTTGAAACCTTTAGGAGTCTTGGGGACACCAGGCTTGTCGATGACCCAAGTGCGAGAGGCATCGTAGTCGATATCAGCAGGGTCTTCACAGGAAGTGGCCTGCTTCTTGTGACAGTGGAAAGGGTCTTCGAGCATTTTGCTTCTGATGTCCTCGTACTCGTCTTGGGTATCAATGACCCTCCACTTGTGACACTTTTCGCATTGTGCAGCATAGGTATCAATCAACCTCCCTTGTGCAAATTCTTTCTGCAATCAAGTTTCAGTGTAACAACAACAACAACAACAACAAGACGACTCGTGTGTGAGAGAGAGAGAGAGAGAGAGAGAGAAAATAAGGTATTCCAGCAAGCGTCTAAGTAAAAAAGAACAAGGCTTCTTGTTAATTGAAAAGCTACGATACATCACATCACTCAAAGTCTAAAGAGGAGAGGGTGACCAAAAAGTTAATTCCAATTAAGATAAACATCGATAAAATGCTAAGACTAAACAACGAGCAGTAATTTACCCTCACAGAGTTTTTACAGACAAGAACTGTGGAGCAAAATAGTCTCACAGATCGTGAACCAAGAAAATTGAATACCCTAACGAATCCTATGGGCTTGTTTAGAATAAAATTTCTCCAACATTAAGAGATCTGAGAATCCTAGAGACTATTGAAACAAGAAACTGAAAAAAAAAAAAAAAAATTGGAGAATAGAAGAAGAAAATGAATTGGCACTCGTAAGAAAGCAAAATCTTATTAATAATATAAAGTAGAGTAGTAGTAGTAGTATCAAAGACTCTTCTTACCTTGGCTTTTGGTTTGGCTGATTTGCCGATCTCCTGCTCCATCTCTCTCACTTCCCAATTAGAGTTTTTTTTCGCAAATTACCTTCTCTTCTCTTCTCTTCTCTTCTGTCCCAAATGGTGGTATGCTTCTTCCTCTTTTTAACTCTCACAAATAAATGATAATCTCACAGCCTCTGCGAATGGGACTCACTGTAACAAACAAATCATAAATTTACACGTCGTCACAAGCGGATTGACCTTGGGCCTCAGGTCCATGTTGTTTGAAGCCCATACCTTTTCTTTTCTGCTACCCTCTTAACGGATCATCATCACCATACTTCTACAATTTCGTTTGTTTCCCCGGCAATTTTAGCATGAATCAAGTGAGAGATTTATCTTTTCCCTTTCTTTTTTTTCTTCCATTTATTGACTGACTCTCTCTCTCTCTCTCTCTCTCTCTCTCTCTCTCTCTCCACTGTTCTGATTCTGATTTTGAGTCTCTACTAAACTCTCTCTATCCATCTATCTAATGGTGACTGAGAGTGAGAGAATAAACATACACAAACACACACAAACGCAAGGGGATGATGTTGGGCTTTTAGCAAAAATATATTTATATGGGCCTATTGGTTCATAAGTAAAGCCCAATCCTTTTCCTTTCTGCTTCTAAACGGATCAGAAGACTAGTACAATCTCGTTTTCTCCCGGAAAATTAGCACCAAAATTGGAGTAAAAAAAAAAAAATCAAAGAGGAAGATCAGTGATTCTGTTGTTTATGATCATCATCATCATTATGTTGACTAATTCTCACTGTTCCAATTCTGAGTCCTTCTATTCCACGAACACTAAAGATCTCCGGTGAATCTACTGCCACGCTGGCAATCTCAAGCCTTCCTTCGCTTCTTACTCTCCTGTGATGATATCTCGGCCGTCCGTTACAATCCAGCGTCGTCAAATACGGTGGCAGATCTCGCTTCCTAGTCACGCTTCTTCCTCTCCTCTCTTCTCTTCGCCATCTCGACGAGTCTGTGAGCAGCGGCGGTCCACGCGTTCCCCACGGCGACGATATCTTTCCTCCTAGATAGAAACTGTTATAACTGTCAACATTGTTATTTACTCCAGACGCACCTCTATGTTCCCTGCACTCTTCTTCTGTATCCGGCGGCTCATCCGGATTGCTCCAGCGCCGTCGATGAGAATGTGTGGGCGTGCGGTGATCTTCTTCTTCGTCTTCTCCGGTGAGAATCGTAGATGATGACGTCATGATTAACATAACCGCACACTTTCCCTTTTCTCTCTCTCGCAACTCTACTACTACTACGTTTGATCTCACAACTCTTCTTCCGATTTTTTTTTTGTTTTTTTTTCAAGTCAAAATGTTTTGGGCCTCTAAATTTATAGTTTCTGGTGGGCCGTGTGCTAGAGGTTTTGCCAGCGTAACAGGTTTTTTTTAGTCATTAACGTAAACGCCCTTTATAACGGCGTTAAATAAGTAACTTATCTCATTACTTTGATTTTTTTTTTTTTTGTCCAACATCTCATTACTTTGATAAGCTTATAGATTGATATTGCAAAGCCCATTATGTGGCCCACAAGAATTCTTTAGACGGTCGACAAATGTCATCAACCATACTTTGATGAAAAAGCCTACCCAAACGTTATAAGTATAACCAGAAATAATACTAGTTAAACGATAATACGATATTACTATAAACGATAATATGATACGATATTACTATAAACGATAATGTGATACGATATTACTATACGATATTACTATAATAATAATTTCTCATTTTTGTTTCTTATACATTATTTTTGGTTATACGATATGCTGTGTCGTTTTATAAGAAAACGCGTTACTACAAATCCGTTTAGACAGTTAAACCGGCATGATAGTCTCCACTACTCTGGACTGATCCCTCTGAAAATCTGAATGACGAGTTGATGATGATGAATACAAAGTAATACAGTATGAGAGAGAGAGAGAGAGAGAGAGAGAGAGAGATAAGATGTATTAATGGAGTTTGGGATTTTCGAGGGGATGAAAAAGGCCTTATCTCTCGTGTCTTATTCCTTGAATCTCTAGGGGTTTACTAGGCTAAGGCTAAGCTAATAAAGACAAACGCATCGTTGTCTAATGCTTTTGTGTTTTGTCTCTTCTCTCTCTCTCTCTCTCTCTCTCTCTCGTTTTTCTATTTTTCTTCCATTTCCATGAAATCTCTGCACTATCTACTACACTTTCCATTCAGAGTAGCTCTGCTCTTTTAACTTCTCCCTAACATTATTAGTCTCTGATTTCTTTTATTTATATTTCCCTCTCTACCTCCTTTCTCAACTTTTACCTTTTTCTTCTTTTCTATAATCAGCTTATTTTGTTCTCAAGTGTGAATCGGATATTTTGTTTCATTTTGGTTGATATTTTGTCATTTTTATGTTCTCTTGGTTATACAAAAAGCAAAATATAAAAAGAATACTACTGAAATAGATTTATAGTTCAATCTCAGGCCAACAAAAATATCTATATGATCAGTTTAGCTAAAGTTATTCTTAATTTGTGTCGACCAAAAAAAAGAAATCAAATCATATTTACTAATACTGTTTTAGGTTCTTGATTGATTTCTTAAGCACAGTTTTGAGATATCTACGACATTGTTTGAACGAGTTTGATATATATATGCACATCATTGTTATATCTTCGTATAAATAATTGTAAACGTTCATCAATTTATTTATCTACCAGTACTAAATTTAAAACTTTTTCCTTCTTTCTTTTCTTCCCAAATAACATGATCGACACCTCCTCATTTCAACATCTCATATTTTAGTCGAACTGCCACAACCAAACGCACCACAGTCTATTAACTTCAAATGTGAACTAGAGGGAAGAAAAACAAAAAAGTAGTCATACACAAAAGCTATATTATTGATACCCTTTTGAAGCAAAATTAAAGATTCCTCATACCAAACCTTTAAGCTCAAAGTTAGTTAGATGATGAATATAATAAATTTTGTAATCTTGGATCTAAAGCATTGAATATAGTCTACAAACGACAAAGCCAATCCATTGACAAAAGAAAGAATCTTAGTGTAAACGACAAATTAATGAATTATGGAGAAATCAGAAGATGTTGATAAATCACCAAACATATTTAAGATTTTTTTGTCAGAATTAAAGACAACAAAACTAAATGGGAGCGATGCTTTGTTCCAAAATTGAAAAATCCAAAATTATTTTCCAAGCAATAAACATAAATTAATTTAGCATAAGCAAATTAACTATTAACACTAAAATAAGTTAAAAAGTAGAGACACTATCCCCAAGTAAATTGCCAAGACAAAATTCAGTACAAGACAAACGAGAGAGTCTTTGTCATACACGCATCAATGACCCAAAGTTTGGTCATAAATACTTTGACAAGATTAAAAAAAAAGGTTAAATTTTGAAAGATGCTAGGACTAAAAAAAAGTCAATGTTAATCGGGAAAAGAAAATCATATTCAGAGTAAGAAGTTACCTGTAAAATGTTTATTTATATCCTCCCTCTATGATTATTTTATTTTTTATAAAAGAAGACCATCAACTAAACAAAAGAGAAAATAAATCGCTTTTTTTCCTTTTTCTTTTCTCCAAGCCTAAAAATGTCCCTACCACTTGGCATCCATAGGAATAAGAATACAATAAAAACAATCACACATAAGCTCTGTTTATAAATAGTATATTTATAAAGAAATGTGTAAATATATAGAAACAAACATATGTAGACAAAAGAGATTGTTTTCTCTAAGTGGGGGTCCATGTTGATCCCCCCAGTTCATAACCACTACAAGGAAACTCCAAAAATACTAAAATAAAATACATGCACATAAAAGAGGCAATAAGGCAAAAGATGCCAAGGAAAAACTAAAACTATTGAAAAAGGGAATAAATATAAAAGAGAGAAAAAAAAAAGATGGATGATTTTGACATTTTTGTCCAATCATTATTTAATATATTAATTTTGGTTGTGTAAGCTTTTTTCTTATTTTGGGTGGATGGGGGATTGGTATTGTGAAGCTTTTGCCTCAAATGCACACACAACACTTGTCTTTTCTCTTCTCTAACACTTATTTCCTCTTCTTTCTTTCTTTATACTTCACTCTAATGCCATTGCCAGTTTGCCACACGTCTCCTTAGGGTTTTCGCTTAGACCATTGGATCTTTAATTTTTTTTTCCTCTGTTTTGTTAGTTTTATATTTTTTTTTCACAATTGTAGCAAAGATAGAGCAATTGCTTGGTGAGATCGACGTTGAGAGACTCACAAGGAGATAAAAAAGAAGGTTGACTAAAAAGATTTGTCTTTTGTAAGCCAAAAAACTTTTTAATGCTTTTGAACTAAAACAAGAGGAAGGTGAGAAATTACAACAACAAACGACATGCTCGTTCTATTAATAGCATGCGAACACAAAAGGTAAATATAAACATACACAAATCCACACCAAGGATAAGTTTTTTCACAACATGTTGAAGACAAGTTAGTTGTCTTGTAATTTACCCTCTGTACCCTAGAAACCAATTAAAGTCTACCCATACTAGTACGCAAACAAAGTACCATGTCCCGGTTTTAGCCCTAAACCGATAGATGGCGATAACCGAAGTGGTCTTCCTTGAGGCGCAGCCAAGATCTCACAACAAGCCAACTTATTATGCTTCAGGAGACCGAGGAACACAAACACAAAAAACAAAAACCCTACTGAACACTAAACAATACTTGAGAAAACTGTACAAAAACCCATCATAGACAGGCAAAACAAACCGATCCCTCTAGTGCTTCTTCTTCTTCTCTTAATGTATATATCAGCAACAAGTGATGAGTAGTTTGCTAGGGAGTAAGAAGCAAAGGAGTTGAGCTGGTATGAGAATCCTCAATGGAGTGCACAAACTTATTCAACTCTTCCATAAGACAGTGAAAGTGATCATTGTTAGGCAAGAAGTAAAACCCAATGGTAGCTTGCTTCAAATACAAGAGATTGACATCAAGACCAGTCTTCTTAAGGCCATCCACATAAGCCAATTGCCAATCCTGAACAAGATCTAAACCAGCAACAACGACAAGACTCTTGGGAAAGTTGACTCCTTTGAGGCTTTGACCTCTGGGGCCAAAGGGATTACATGCTGGATGATCTCTGTCTTCACCTTCGGGTAGATAAGCCCTCCAATACCAGTCACGATCTTGTATAGTGACAAAGTATTTGCCATCAAGGGTCTTCTCAGAGGGAGTCCTCTCTTGTCCACCAAACATAGGATGAAGGAGAATGTTACCCAAGACTTGGACACCTTCTTTGGTAGCCCTTACAGCAACATTGTGAGCGATGTTGCCACCAGAGCTATCTCCAGCCAAATAAACATAAACATTGGAGTGTAGACCACTCTGAAGCCAGACTCTGGACTTGACCCATTTGAGAGCATTCCAACCATCGTCGTAAGCACAAGGGTGACGGTGCTCGGGGGATCTCCGGTAATCAACGGAGACAACAACAACACCGCAGATGCTGACAAGGCGTCGGCAGAAAGTGTCGTAGATAGCGCTGTTGGCGGAGGAATGAGTGAAGCTGCCACCGTGGAAGAAAATGAGAACAGGGACGATCTCAGTAGTGCTGAGAGGTTCGGTAAGGTCGAGGGTACCGTGGCGGTGGTGGTGAGAGAGAGAAGCAGGTTGGTAGATACGGGTGAGAAGATTGGTGGAAGAGTCGACGTGGTCAAAGGAGAAGACGCCGTCGACGGGGAAAGCGTTGGCAGGAACTTTACGGTCGAGAAACTCGGCGAGATCACGGTTGAAGGAACCGTCAGGACGGCGGAGGACTTTGTAAGCAAGCTTGAAATTGGAAATGAGGACCCATGTGTTGAGTGGGACAATTCTCTACAGAAGCCCCAAATTAAAAACAAAAACAAAACAAATATTAGATAGATATGATATGATATGATATGATATGATATGATATGATGGGACGTCTTAGATTTTATTATACCCCTTCCTTCCTTCTTTGCTTCTTTGCTCATTTTTTTTTTTATAAATAAAACAAGAAATTCGTCCGTACGGGTGGGGGGGGGGTTGTGAATCCTATATAATTAAATATCTCTATGATCTTCAATTCAGTTAAAGGGATTTGAGCAAGAAAGAAGCAAATCTAAGGAAAACAAAAAGGAAGACTTTTTTTGTGTGTGTGTTTTGTGAGAAGGAGGAGCAAAAGAGAGAGAGAGAGAGAGAGAGAGAGAGAGAGAGAGAGAGAGAGGAAAGAAGAACCTTGCATTCGTTGAGGTTGACTTCGTTTCCACCAGCCATAGCCGCCGCCCACAGCAAAATAAAATAAAAACTTGAAACACTGCAGGAAGCAGAATTGTAATCTTCGGTGTGTAAAATCAATGAAGGGACGACCTCATTACCAATAATTACCCGTAGAGAAAGAGTAAGAAGAAGAAGAAGAAGAAGAAGAAGAAGATTTTTTAAAAAGGGGAGATGGATTTGAAACTTGAAAGAAACCCAGAATAGGAAAAGAGAGAGAGAGAGAGAGAGATTTAAATAAAGAGAAAAGAGAGAGAGAGAGAGAGAGAGAGAGAGAGCTGGAGAGAAAAGAGAGAGATGGGATGCAGCAGAGAGGAAGACGGAAGTACAATAGAGAGAGAGAGAGAGGGAGAGCTGAGCTGAGCTAATGGTTGGTTGGTTCGAGAGAGAGAGAGAGAGTCAAAGGTGCTGATGTTTGACAACCAAAAAAAAAAAAAACTACTGGTGATGGTTCGACTCTCTTCCTTCCTTTTTCTTTTTATTTATTTATTTACTGTTTCCGTATCTGGGTCCCACCCTCCACCCTTTTTTTTTTTTTTTTTTGGTTGGGTTAACTTTGTTGACGATAAGGTAATTTATTGGTTTCAGTCGGCTGATTAAAAATTTTATTTGTTTATATAGTTTAATTAATTTATTTATTTTTACTAGGAAATACAGAAAATGTAAATTAAAAAAAAAAAAAAGCAAAGAAAAAGGGGGAGGCCACTGGCCACGGTGTAATACTGTAATGTGGAAGAGGGAGAGAGAGGATTGGGCAATTGGGGCACGCCAGTCCTGACACGCTCTCTCTCATAAGTGCTCCTTTTGACCATCCATTTTATTTTCTCTACCCTTTGTTTTTTCTTTTGTTTTCTCCCCCCTCTCCCCTAAAACTACTCTCTCTTTTTCTTTTTTAATTCACGTTTCATTTTTGTGAAATTCTTAGGATTATGTAAAGCTTATTAGTACTAACAAATTTTTAATTTTTTTTTGGTCATTTATAATGTTTATATTGCTCTTAATGTAACAAATGTTATTTTGCATTTCTCCTAGACTTTTGTTGTCTACTCGTATAAATACAATTATAAAATACGATCAATTGGTTCCATGTGATGGAAAATAAAAAACGAATGTAAAAAGAGAATCCATAAGCTAAGCTATATATTTGATTGCCAACAAAAAAAAAAAAAGCTAAGCTATATATTCGAGTTAAAAAGAAGAAGAAAATTTTAAAAAAGTTGCTTTAAAAGATCATTCATCATCTAATGATATAGAATACCAAAAAAAAACAAAATTAAAAAGTATGGTTAGGCAGCTTTAAACTATTTAAAAGATAAAAGACCACAAAAGTTTTTTTTTATCACTCAATGATGGTTTTTTGTTTTGGGTTTTTGTTATATAAGTGTGAATGCAAATTTGTAAATAAAATAGTAAACACAAAAAAATTAGTTGAAGGAAGGTGACAAAGAAAAATAAAAAGAGATATCCAGCGTGCGACCAACGCCATGGCATGTGGCGACAAAAGGGTTGTGCTGTTTTCTTTTGGTTAATTAAAACCCAAAAAAAAAAAAAAAAAAAAAAAANGACGAGATTCCTAAAGTACCCTCGTATCCTCTCTAAGATTTACGAGTAATTGCCACTATTACTGGCTTAAACGTGTTCTATTTTGGGCCGATGACATCATCCCCCTCCTTCACTCAGGGGACCCCCTCTTCTTTCAAAGTTTGGCTTTTCCACTTCTTCCTTTTTAAAAATATATATATATCTTTCTAAGATAGTACTACGATTATTTATGTGTTTTTTTTTCTTAAATACGTTAATTGGGATATATCTGTGCAGAGATAATTAATTTTAGCTATTTAGTACTACTTCTGATATAGATATATAATCGTTTATACGATTCAGAAGTAGTACTAAATTTCTTAAATACGTTAATTGGGATATATCTGTGCAGTTAACTACTTTATACGATTCTTGTATTAACTCAATTGTTGTTTCGTTATTTGTTTCTGCTTTTTTTCTTTTCTTTACTTGCCATTTGCAATGTGGCATGTTTTGTTTGACTTGTCGTTTTAAATCCTTTATCGGGTTGATATACCGAACAAAAAACATAAGTATATCGGGAGAAAATATATTTTGGAAAAAAAATAAATATACAAATTAGCCGCTCCAACCAAAATCCATGACTTTTTTTTTGGTATTACTAAAATGGGCCCATTAGGGGTAGAATGTGGGAATGGGCTTAGGATTTTGTCGTCTTTTGGACCAGAAGAGCGTGGCCATCACACGCCAGTAACTCTGTCAAAATAAAAGACAAGACCCAGATGTCGTCCTCCTTGACTTAACAAACAATAATATTAATAGTACCAAACCTTTGAATTTATTTTACTTGTGTTAATCTTAATTTTTTTAACTGCGATTCAATGCATTTGGACGTTCCCAGTAGATTATTGAACATGTAGTGATGGTTTTTTAACGAGAGTTTTTTTGCGGGTGTTTGAATCGGAACAAAAATCATCAATCAACAGATTAACACAAGTAAAATAAATTCAAAGGTTTAGTGAAGTATAGTAAACATGAAGAAGTTAAACGAATGAGAGAATTTGGGAATGGGAACGGGTCCTACTTTGATGGCTTCGCTACCCAAAAGAAACAAAAGAAACAAAAGAAACTTTGCCCAACCAACGACGTTAAATTTACAAAATATTGTTGCTTTTTAGTCTATCTTTCGGATTTGACAAATCAGAACCATGAATCTCTCTATGATGGGACCAATACAGTAGATCTCAGCCGTTGTTTTATCCCCATACATCTCTGATCTATTTTTTTTTACTGTAGTAGTAGTAGTATAATTGTACAACTACAAACATATAAAATTACCGGTTAATGAGACTTTAATTACTTTAATTACGCTATAGTCGCATGTGAATTTTCTACTGAAACAATTTTAAATCCTTGATATTTACCGAGTAGCTGAAAACAGACTGTACCAAGAACAAATTAGTACATAAGAATATAAATACATCATTGAATAAAGAAAGAACAAACATCAAAATAAGAGAACCTAATTGACTATGTTTTTTCTATAAATAACTTTTAAACGCTTACAAATCATTAAATATTATAAGATAATTGTAACGCTAGTTATCTAATATTGTTGTTGTTGTAAAATGGTTTTTATGGTTTTTTTTGAATGTAATGTTAAATTATATTCAAAAGTAAAAATACTGTTTTACAACTTGTGCATCATTCTGTTGGGAGAGTTTTAAAAAAATTTGCTACAAAATAGAATTTAATGTCTAGTGCCAAGCCAAGTGAAAAGATCAGTCTCATCACGCCTATCTCCCTTGAGACTGATTGCCAGTAGTTGATCCCTGATATGTTTGTCAATGCTTTGGATGAGTCGAAGGGCAAGTTTGGGGTTTTCACCGTGTTTCCGCCCATTTCTTTCCTGCCAGAGAGTATAAATTGTTGTTTGAAGAACAGAGGAAGCTAGAAACCTCACCATTCGGTCATTCCAGTTAAAAATTGATGTAATGATGGAAGCCCAGTTAGTGGAGAAGCAAGTCCCATACAACCGCTTTGCAATACCCTCCCAAATCTCTGAACTGAAGGTGCAGGAAAAAAACAAATGATCCTGGGTTTCAATATCATTATTGCAGAAAACACATTCTGCAGGGTTTCCCCTGTACCAGTTCGCCATCCGTTCCCCCGTGGAGAGCTTGTTTCTGATTGCAAGCCAAGTGCAGAAAGCAAATTTTGGTGTTGAATGAGTGAACCAGACACAATGGTACCATGGTACCTCGGCCGTTGCAGTGCGGATGCTGTTACAGGTTGCTTTTGTGGAGAACCGTGGATGAAATTTGTCGTTTTTACCTTTCCAAAGAAAAGCATCGGCCAAGGAAGTTCTTGCATTAAACTTCAACAAAAGTTCAGCTTCCATTTGATTATAGTGATGCAGGCGATGTCTTCTTCTACCATGTCTGTCCCACGCATCTGCAACTGTCATAGTCTTACTAATCCCCATATCAATGATACCTCGTTCCCCAGCCACATCCATCAGACACCCCATAGTAGACCAATTATCATACCAAAATGATGTGTGGTGACCGTTATTTACTTCAGATTTGCAGAAAAGAGTTGCTAGTTGTCGAAATTTGAGAAGCTTTCTCCACATCCAGGAACCAGCCATGGTAGACTGCTTTATACACCAAAAGCTTTCCTGTTTGAGGAAAGTATTTTTCACCTATTTAACCCACAAAGAGTCATCAGATGAAAAAATTCGCCAGATCAGTTTCAAACAACAAACATCATTCGTTTCTTTAAGAGACCGCAACCCCAATCCTCCCTCTCTCTTTGGTTTACAAACATCCTCCCAAGCAACCTTAGTTTTATGAGGATTCAAATCCGGGCCAGACCAGAGGAAAGCAGAGCACAACTTATTAATCTCCCTTGTACATTGTAGTGGAAGTCGAAAAGCAGAGCACCAAAAATTGCATATACTCCATAACACTGACTGAATCAAGTTTTGGCGGCCTGCAAATGAGAGAAAACGGGCTGTCCAGGAACCTATTTTCTTTTTCAAGTGCTCCAGAAGTGGTGAATAGTCTGAGAGAGTAAGACGTTTGGTGACTAAAGGCAAGCCTGAGTACCGAACTGGTAACTGGCCAACCTCAAAGCTGAACTTTTCTTTAATCTCCTAAGATGTTGTAGTAGACAAACCCCCTAGGTAAATAGTAGACTTCTCCATGCTTATCCTCAACCCCGATTGCTTAGTAAAAACGTCAAAAATTCCCACAATTCCTTTTATGGATCGAACCTTACCGTCAGAGAGAACCATAAGGTCATCCGCAAAGCTTAAGTGTGTGACACCAAGGGTTTTGCATTTTGGATGATAACCAAACTGCACTCCTGCCGCTCTGTCCAACCTCCTAGAGAGGACATCCATTATAATGACAAACAAATAAGGTGAAAGTGAGCATCCATGTCGCAAACCCCTGGAGTTGTTAAAAAAACCAGCTAGTTCCCGATTGACCTGAACCAAGAAAGAGGATGTTGTTACACAAAGCATTATCCATTGCACAAAAACAGGAGGTAGGTCCAATGCGGAGAGGACATTTCGCAGAAAAGGCCATTGAACAGAATCGAAGGCCTTGGAAATATCAATCTTAACAGCACATCGACT
The DNA here is from genome assembly GCF_000633955.1 of Camelina sativa. NCBI lineage: Eukaryota > Viridiplantae > Streptophyta > Magnoliopsida > Brassicales > Brassicaceae > Camelina > Camelina sativa. The sequence goes on from NC_025700.1 coordinate 300,656, forward strand.
TGAAATTGAATCTTTGTGATAATCCTTAACTAACTCCGTAGCAACAAGCAGATTCTCAATCAGTAAACAGTCCTTAACAAAGGCCGACTGATTCCCAGTAATGAATTTTGGCAAGAGCATTTTCAGTCGATTAGCTAGGATCTTAGAGATGACTTTATAGATCACATTGCAACATGATATTGGGCGGTAGTCTTTCATTTCCCGAGTCTCAAACTTTTTTGGAATCAGAGCAAGAATAGTTGCATTTGCACTTTTGGGAAGAAATCCTTTGACAAAGAAAGATTTACCTGCAGTCACAAACTCTCCACCGAGAATGTCCCAAGTCGCCTTAAAGAACTCTGTTGTAAACCCATCAGGACCTGGGGATTTGCAGAGGGCATAGAAAACACAACCTTTTCCACCTCCTCCACTAAGACTGGTCGAACAAGTCTCTCCTTGTCCTCCAAGGAACAACGAAAAGACAAAAGATCTTGCAGCTCAGCAATTGTGGCTCCCTCAAAGTCAGTTGGAGTGAATTGTAGAAATTCTCTAAAATGTCTCGCTGCTTCCTGTTTTATCCCTATCACATCCGACACAACCCGACCATCCGGAGTTGTAATTTCCCGGATCTCTATCTGTGCTGCTCGAACCTGAACCGCACGGTGAAAGGTTTTATTATTCTGATCGCCAACTTGCAGCCAGTGAAGTTTAGACTTCTGTTTCAAGTATTTCTCTTCAAGACCAGCAACAAAAAACCAACGGTCATATGCATTCTTTTCTGCAGCCATCGCTATTGCAGAGGGATGTAGGAGGTTAAATTCCTGCTTTTCACAAAGCTGAGTATACGCCGCCTTAGTTTTAGCAACTAAATGGTTCATCGTATGCCTTGCCAAATCTCTCAGCTTTGGCTTCAAAGCCTTAAGCTTCTTAGTAAACCGAAACAGAGAAGAAGTAGACATGTGAATAGACTCTGTCTCCCCCCAAAAATCCTTCACTAAAGGCACAAATTCAGGCATGCCTACCATGGCATTAACAAATTTAAAAGGCTTACGACGCTGCCTTGGCTCCTCTGAGAATGATCGGAACATCCTCCTGCTTCAAATATACTGTAAGCCTGCGGATAAAACCCAAGCCAATCATCATTGACCAATACACAATCCAATTTTTTAGATTTTAGATCATTTTCCCTTTTGTTACACCAAGTAAACAAAGGACCTTGAGCAGTCAGATCCGAGAAAGAACATTAGTTGACAACGGACTGAAAATCACCAATCCCCTCCGTTATTCCTGGACCGTGTGCACCACGAGAGTGCTCTTCAAGAGCCAATGTTTCATTAAAATCACCAGGGCTTATCCCGCATAAGCGGTGAATCCTTATGATGACGCAAATCCTCCCATAAGGCTTTACGCTCATCCACCAAGTTCGACGCATAGACAAATGAGCAAAAAAACTCAGTCTCATCTTCCTCTAGTTTAACTGAACAGGTTATAAGTTGTCCCGTTTTATACACCGAAGTGAGTTTTACATTTTCACGCCAGACCACCCAGATGCGCCTTCTAGCGTTATGCTCATAATTTGACAGAACCGACCAATTCTTAAATAACTTTGCACCTAACCATTGTGTCTTCTGTTCTTTGACCCTTGTCTTAAAAAAACAACCAAACCGCAGTCCCGAATCACCAACCCATTTCTTAATGATAGAATGTTTTGAAGTTTTATTTAAGCCACGATCATTCCAAAAGAACCCAGACATTAAGCACGTTTGGAGGAGGTGATAATAAATACATCATCACCGGGACAAACGATTTCTATGGTTTTACCATCAAGCAAATAATATCACGCATAATTTTATTTCTTAGTAGTACTAATGAGCAATGATAATAAGAAAACAAGAGAAAAAAAAGATGTATGTATTGTTAATTTAAACTATAACAAACAAAATTTCATTTTCACAGTTAGTCTTAAAGTTACATGATGACAAAATATTGTTGTGGTATAAAGAACAAAAAAAAATATTAGTACTATAGTAAACATAAAATAAATAAATAAATAATCAAAAGGAGAACACGCTTAGGTATATGATTCGCTTGTCTATATGAGGCTTTCTTTAGTTTTGTCGTCATCTATTTTGTCTCTTTGGTACGTGTGCTCACATTTTCCACTCCTAACTTTTCCAAACTCTTGATATATTATTATAAATAAAACTTGCACTTATTAATCGTTTTCTCCCACTATTGTTTTGTGAATGGAATATCGAACTCAATTTCAAATAATCAGGTTTTGCAGGAATCATTAAACTTCGACACTTGAAGATGGATCCAAGTAAATAAATGGAGTTGAAAAATAGATAAAACGACCAAAATAAAAATATAGTAAATCATTTTGTTTTTTTATGAAAAGTTTCTGTAAGCATGATAATTAATAGGGAAAATGACACCCATACTCACTTTCTCCTAAAGTATTGTCACAAAAACCCACTTTCCACTCATGGTATATTTTCCCAAGTTTTTTGCTTATGTGTCCACTTTCTTTTTACATTTTTGCTCTTACTAAACCCTAAACCCTAAACCCTAAATCTAGGATTTAAAATTTAGAATTAAAGGGTTTTGTACTTATTTGGTCTATGTTGTGTTATGGATAATATGCTATGGATAAAGATCTAACCAAATTTATGTATGTATATTTTGTATGAATAAACACAAGTAACTATCTATTAACAATACTGCAATTGATTATCCACTTATAATTGAACAAATGTTCAACGACTGATGGATACTGTATAATCTAAAAATTCATAAAAAA
>NC_025700.1:303502-321259 GCF_000633955.1 Camelina sativa
TTCTAGGATTTAAAATTTAGAATTAAAGGGTTTTGTACTTATTTGGTCTATGTTGTGTTATGGATAATATGCTATGGATAAAGATCTAACCAAATTTATGTATGTATATTTTGTATGAATAAACACAAGTAACTATCTATTAACAATACTGCAATTGATTATCCACTTATAATTGAACAAATGTTCAACGACTGATGGATACTGTATAATCTAAAAATTCATAAAAAATATAGCAATATGTATCTTAAAATGTAGAAAATATATAATCATAACATATTTTATATAAATAAATAGAAAATTTGTTTTATGATAACAAATAAATATATTTTACTTTGTTAAAGTGTTAACAACAAAAAAGAAGAGAAAAAGAGAGAAAAGAAGGAGAGAAAGAGAGGTAAGTTGTTAGTAAGGGCAAAAATGTAAAAGGAAAGTGGACACATAAGCAAAAAACTTGGGAAAGTATACCATGAGTGGAAAGTGGGTTTTTGTGACAGAACTCACACCCAAAGTGGATTTTCATGACATTTTCCCTAATTAATATATATATATATATATATATATATATAAAGTTAGCTTTTTCTCACTTCTGGTGCTGCAACATCAGCAACTCCTAATTTAATTTTTGGGCCTATTGTTAAACACTTATCCACTAAATAGTTTATAATCAAATGCTTCAAAGGCCATATCAAATCCAATTTTTTAGATGCCTTAACAACAACCGTAAATCAAAGTAGTGACGATGTCGATCCTTCTTCCTCATATGTCGCCTAAATCTAATTACTACTAATAATTAAGCCATACCCTTTGATCTCTCCTCCTCCAATTTGCCGAAACGTTGTTTTCATCCCTTCTCCATTTCCTGCACCCTCTGATGAGATTGAAATCTCATTCGGTCGCAACCTAAATCCCTAGCCACAATTCAGATCGAGGTTATAGTGAAACAAAGCTCTATCGTCCTACCTTCTCCTTACAAGGTTGCTTATTTTATGTTTCCCTATGGTGTTGTTACTCAATCAAGATATGTCAAAGGAAGTGAATATTTTATATGATTGCCTTTTTATGTTTCTATTTTCAAAATTAAAACAATGATTCTTCTTTTTCCTATGTCAGAAATATAGTTCCATAAAAGAGCCACGATTCAAAGAGGAGCGAGATATAATCAAGCAAAAATAGGACCGAAGATGTAGTCAATAGAGAAAAAGTAAAAAAGTCAACAATTTAATCCTCATCTATCTACACACCCGAGACCATGGAAGATGCTGTATATCCGTGGGCTTATCGAAATTGAGACAACTATATGAGCCAACATCAGCATGCTAAATCAGGTTTATAATTACTGTCTCCTTTATTTTTTTTTTCTTTTCGATTGCAACAGTTCAGGTTTATAAATAGTCTCCTTATTATGAACATTAAAACATTAGTCTAAGAGATACACTTCAAATAACAAGTAACAAAAACTGGCTATATATATATATATATATATATATATATAACTAATACAAGTCATAGCTGGAAGTTTTAATATATTTTCAGTTTACAAATTTTTTTAGCTCTTAAAAAGTGGTAGCAATACACATATTTCTTGGTATTTGATAGAATTTCAAGCTCAGATAATTGTCTTTTGATGGTCTTCAGTTTTCCAAAAGATATTTTCACTATAAGCAATAAGCTCTTGGTATGTACAGTAGGCAAGTTATTTTTGTATAAAAAGCCTCCATCATGAAACAATTCCCAGTTCTATCTTCTTTGATCAATCGATCCTCTTGCCCCAACTTCTTTTCGTAATGAATTTCAATCTTCTTTGATCATTCATCTGGCATCATTATTTATTAACTTTCTTCGTTTTGCACATTTCATCTCCTCGCTACAATATACATCCAAATAGAAATTTGAAACGACCCCACATACAAAATCTCCTTCAAATCTGTTCTGCTATAGTCTCGACTGCCATCGTTGCCATTACCAATCCATTACGCATCTCAATAAATCACGTTGGGCATTCAAAGATCGAATCATATTCAAGTAAGTTTATAGTTGAAAATGAGTCTGATTAGTATGTTTTGGTAACTTGTGAGTCTCAAAGAAAGAATGCTTTCTAATGATGTGGACAAATGTGGATTACTGCAGGTTAAGGCTTAGAACTTCAAGCTTTTGTTGCCTTGATCATACATCATAGAGCATGTAAACAATATGATCCTAGACAAAAGCCCTTTACCATCGCAAGACGTTGATGATCAACAATTTATAGATCAACATGGTGAGGCTGAGATCTCTTTGCTTTTCTTTCAATTTTTTAGGCTCTGCTTTCAATATGATTGAAATTGATGCAAAGATGCAGACTTTGTTTCTTGCTTTAAGTGTTCAGCACATAATTTCCAATTTGGATGATAACCCTTCAAAATATGAGACATAGCTAACTTGATGTTTTCATAACTTTTGTGGGTTTATATAAAGTTCTCTATAATATAATTAAACATAAGCCTAATGTTTGTAACCCTGAATCAAGAAGAGCTCAAAATGAATAAGAAGAATCTATGAACTCTCTTTCGTCCTTAATATTCATTTTCTATTTTATGGTTTATGACTAGCATGCTTCATCCTACTTCCAAAAATTATGCTGGTTTATGTGTTGTCTAAGAATATAAACCTTAAATATGAACCGTCCAATTCTCTTCATTGATGCATGTACATATCAGAATATATTAGAGACCTTAAAATTGTACCATAGGTAGTAGATATAATTATTGGCCGAAAGGTCAAACCAGTTGAAATCACTGTTCACTACAAGTTCACGGTGTTAAAAAAATTGGTCAAATCAGGTAGGTCTGAGCATATAAGAAAATATAAGCATCCAGATATTGTTAAACCATTGAGAATTATTTACGAGATCATCATTATAAAGAAGAATTTTACAAAGTCTGATAACCAAATTATAATATGCAGTCATTGAAGGAAGATAAGTACCTCGCCATACTGAACGCTAGAAGACTAGGTTACCTACCGTGTATATGTAATCTAAGATACATGATGCAACAAAACCACACATGTTGTTTACAAACAATTAAAATCTCAAATATTCCACAACAAAACAAGTAATTTTGTTAAGATAAAGCGTTAGCTATAATCACATGAAAACAAGTGATTTTGTTCACTTTTATAGTAGTATATGTAGGTCATTTATATGAAAATGTTAAATACAATAAATCAATAACATCTGATTTTTATTGTAAAGTAAACTAAAACTAGATTAAATTTAAACATGAATTAACTAATTAGAAAATGTAGGTCATTTATATGAAAATGTTAAATACTGTACAATAAATCAATAACATCTGATTTTATTGTAAAGTAAACTAAAATTAAATTGAATTTAAACCTGAATTAACTAATTAAAAAATGTTAGTTGTCAAATATATTATCTAGCTCGGACTTTCTTATAGCTACTACTATTAAAAGAGACAATTTGAACCCTATAAGAGTGTCCACCTCTCCCAAATTGAAACTCATCTAAGAGTATGCCACAACACATTAAATAAATGGAAAAAAATATAAGTTCAACCCTATCATTATCACATCATTATAAATTACCAACCATCTATTACTAATCCTTAGATACAAATTTACAAACCTAAATTTAAACTAACCGACCTCTTTCGGTACAACAATTTAAAAAAAAAAAAAATGAACAAGAAGCAACCAAGTTTCTAATCAACTTAGTAGTATTAAAATACACTAAGTAAAAAAAAAACTTTAAAATGTCCAAAGTGAGTCAAGCTTTCTTTATAAACCAGCATCCCACAAGAAATATAGCTTAAAGATTTGAACTACTGAAGTTAAATTTCCAATCGTTAAGCGCAACCTCACAAAAACAACAATCAGTAGCAACCTCAGGAGAAGCAAACTAAATCAACATCTACAAAGCTTAAAGAAAGAGTTAGGAAGAAAAATTCAATTCACAGTTATGCCCACCGACTTCAGTTCAATAACAACATGTGCCTCTGCTATACTACTTCTATAACTAAACAACGAATCCTTTATAATTAAGAAATATATTTTTTTTTAAAAACTATATAATTTTAACAGGTTAATGATAATCTTGAATCAAAAACACAAACACAATTGTAATATATATATATATATATATATATATAACAAACCTCTCCCAAAAACATCAACAACCTTAGCCATATCTATAACCAAATGTATAAGCTTTTGGTTGTATATAAACAATATTTGTCAAATATGTAGGGGAACAAATCTTTAAACTATAAATAAATATATAATCTTCCGATTTTGATGCAACTAATAGTAAAACATACCGCGCTACCCACGGTGTAATCTTTATATATAAAGTTTCTTTTCCTCACTCCTAGTGTTGTGACGTCAGCCACTCCCTCTGTTTAATAAGCCTAATTTTTTGACATTATCCACTAAGCAGTTTCTATTTCTTTGTCCCATATCTCTTTAAAAGCCCAATCAATTAGCAAGAAAACAAAAGATTGGGAAAAGAAATAAAGTCTGCGCTTACCATGACAACAAATTCAGAGCATACAAGATCAACATATATTGAAGAAACTTCCCACAAACCATCTTAAAATCAGGTCTCAAAGTATTACGACTACCAGGAGATAGATAAATGTAAAGAGGTTTTAGCTTCAAGGACAACTACATCATAGAAATACTCGGATTCAAAAAACTAGCCTATTAAAAAAATCAAAAGAAAAAACAAATCAAACGAGAAAATACAACCAACACTTACAGAGGATCAGGGAAACACAACTAAAACTCAATTAACATTATTCACCGGAAACTGACAAAACCATCACCAAACACAAAGAATGTAGGAGATGCACACACCATTAGTTCACAAGAAAATATGTAGAAATTCGAGTTCCACATTAAGTTCACGGTAGAACTAAATTTAATGACACAAAAAAATAAACACCCCAAAATGTAAAAAATAAGAGCACCATAGACACAAGGATTTAAGTTAACAAAACAAAATTCACATCCAATCGAAACACTCATTCTAGGGCCAACCGAAACTAAACTTACAACTAAGATCTCAAAAACAATGGATTAATTAATTAACACTCATATTAACCTGTAGATCGCAAAAATTGCTTATCTGCTATCCATTCACGAGGATATCCTATTTTCAAAGAGAACTAAGCTATTTTCACATCAATAACATACCACTAAAGACCCAATAGGCCAACACAATTTTAAGGTTTACAGAAAATAGGGCTGAACGGCTGAAACACAAAATAAAATCAATAAAAACAGAAATGTAAGTAATTGACATATTTTTCTTTTTTTAAAAAAGAAACCACTACCTAATCACTACAAACACAAAAGCATTGACAAAAAACTATACAATCTTAACTTCTAATTCTATTTTTTTTTTCAAAACAAAAAAAGATCAAGATGATTCAAATTTATTTTAAATAAAAAGTTCACTACATTATACTTGCTCCAAAAACCTAGAGGAAAAAATTAAACCAACAAAAGAACAAAAGGAAAATGTAGCAAAAAAAAATAATATACCAAAACAACCCAAAATACATCCTCATCTAACTCCAAGAAAAAAAAGGCTTCTCTTAATACCAAAAAAAAAAGAGAAAGGCTGCTCTAGCTCCCTTCATAATGACAATAAATGATAATAATAATAAGAAGAAGAAAAAGTGACATGGACAGACTAATGTGTTTGAACGAGCTTTAACGCAAGTCTTCCCCACTATGAGACTTTCATTTTAATACGTTTTCGGACAAATATTTCAAAAGTGGAAGAAGACGACAAGAAGATATTTTGTTTGCTGTCCCCTCTTAATTTGTCGTCTTTTGTCATGAAAAGCAAAGTAACCGTCCAAGTCCAACATCGAAACGTTTTTGGATATTTTTAGAATTATGCTAGTAACAAATTGGGGATGTAGCTCAAATGGTAGAGCGCTCGCTTTGCATGCGAGAGGCACGGGGTTCGATCCCCCGCATCTCCATAGTTTGCTTTCAATTTTGTTAATTTAAGTTTTTAACGATGTGAATTTTGTATTGTTGTGGATTTGTAAAGTCACAAGCCGATAAATTTTGAAAGGGGATGTAGCTCAAATGGTAGAGCGCTCACAAATCCCCCGATTTTTTTTAAAATAATAGCTTATCATGTTTTATGGTACTTGAACTGAATAAACCCATTTAGACCTTAACATTTCTAAACCTTTCTCCTTCAAATTTTCTTCATTTTATATTGCGTATAAAAAAAGATAATTTAAAGAAATAAGTAAAACTTGTACACAAAAATCTGAAGGATAGAATATGAACACACAGACTTGTAAAAAAACTAAGGAAGTGCCAAACTCTTGTAAGCTTGTCTGGTCTACGAACGAAGGCACTCACTCAAAAGTGCTAACGTTTGACAAGATCGATACTCGAGCAAGGCATACAGAAAGAGAGATAAAAGACGAAAAACTAAGAAGTAGCGGCCATGGACTCGATGAGCAACTCATAACCCTCAGGGACATGAGACTGGAGACGGACGCACTCAGCCAACGCTGGGACGTCTGATGATACGTCTAGAAACTGGGCAACAAAGAGAAGAAGATGAAAATCAGAGATCCTCTTCACAAAAGGGAGGCTCCTTGTTCGCTCCATATGTGTTTTCAAAGCCCGCATTGTTGTTTGAATGCTCCGGTTCTCTATCGGGAAGGTACACGACAGCGATCCCTGGCAGTTGAGCAACCAAAATACTCAATTATACATACAAAAAAAAAAAAAAAACTAAATTCATAATAGTCTAAAGTACAAAACACTTGTGCTTCCTCTATCAATGGCAAGCAGAAACATAATAGTTGGCAACTTATCATCCTAGCTAGTGGCTACTTAGTTAGCTAAATCAGGTGCCTAAGTATTAATCTTTCAAAACGACTCCCAGCTAAAAAATGTAAAATAGTTGTAATTTATAAAAGGGGGAGAGAAAGGAACCTGATGATCCAAGATCTTGACAACAACGAGGAAGAAATCATTATCGACTTCTTTAAGATCCTTGACACCAACAACAACCTCTTTCTTCATCTTGGAGAGCTTGGGATCATCATCAGATCCAATCTCCGTCTCAAACCATCCTTCCCTGAACAACCTAACGCACATATCACTCATCTGAAAAGCCTCGAAGTGGACATCCGCACCACCGTCCTCGTTGATCTCAAGCTTCACAACAGCAGTGACCCACTCCTTCAACTCGCTCTCAGCGTGAAGCTGAGCCGCAAGCAACACCTCAACATTGGACAAAGTGTACTCCTTCTTGTCCTGCGTCACGGTCTGGTTGAATATGAACCCAACCCTCCTCATCCCTAACCCCAAAGCAATCGCATCCACACGCTTCTCTTCAACAGCATCTCTCATGAGAATGAGCTTGTCCTCCATGCCCTGCTGCGGTGGCTCGTAGATGAAATCGACCTCAACCTGACCATCCTCAGAGACGTTCCCGTACATGAAGCCACCGCGCTTGACAGCGAAGGCGAGGGACTCGTTGACGTAATGCTGAAACGCATTGGCGCAACCGCGATCGAAGGAGACAGAGTCGCAGTGAGACGTCTCCTGGCGGCCGACGCGCATCTGACGAGCGATGAGATCTTCGACGGTCATCTTCTTACCGAAGGAGCCGGCGGGAGTGACGGCGGGACCACCGCGGATGGTACGCTCGCCTTCGTAAGCGAGGTAGAGGATAGAGCCGTGGGAGAGATTGAGAGAGGAGATAGGGAGGTTAGGATCGGTCATGTCGGTGAAGGCAAGGAATTCAGAAGGAGACTTGGCGAGGAGAAGGTTGCGATCGGTGGATAAGGTTTGGTTGTGGATTGGGATCTGAAGCTGATCTTGGATTAGGGTTTTGAGTTGGGAGACTGTTACGTGAGCTCCTCCATCTACGCTCACTCTCTCCAATCCATCTCTGCTTCGGATCCTCAGCATCGTCATCTTCTTCCTTCAATTTAGATCAAACCTAACAGATTCGACAAAAAAATCTCCAAACCTGCTTCGAGTTTTACTAATAAAAAACCCAACGAGCTTCGACTCGAATAAAACCTTGTAGGTTCAAATAGTAAGTACAAGTGCTTTTCTTCTTCCGATGGGAAACACGAAACGCTCTGAGATTCGTCGAACAAGGTTAGTTCCCAGTTCAAGGAAGAATCTAGAAGCACCCACCCCCAAATCCAATTAAAAGACAATTACCCTCAAAACGGCGGCGTTTTTTTTTTTTTGCTTCCACCCAATTAACTTTAATGGGCTTTACTAGTTAGCCCAATATGCTCGATAATGTTTTGTTGACTACTACCGGACCATTACCGTAATTAAATTTAAACTATATCTCCTGTATTAACGTTTTAGAAAAATAATTATAAATTCATATGCGTAAAATATATGTAACGACCATTAGTTATAACGAAAGCCTACCAGATGGTTTTGCTTCTTTTTAATTATATGCGGCTCTCTTTGTTTTAATTAATAAAAAAAATTATGGACGTCATGATGATGATTACATCATTTTACTTACCGACACAATTTTAAATGTACGAGTACAACACAGACAGACAGAGTTCGGAAGTTAGCTCGTGGGCTTTTTTAAATAGGCTTAGTTGACCTGATGGGCTTAGCCTTTCTCTTGCCTACTTAATTTGACTTAAGCAAAAAAAAAACGACAATAACCAGTTGGAGATGAATAAAAACGATACGTTGTGTTCGATTCAGAACAGAGTCTCTCAGTCTCAGATATGGGGAAAGAAAGACACAAAACCAAACCAATTATCATATGTCAACAACAAACGGGAAGCAAAGTACTAATTGCACCTTTGTTTCTTCTCTATTCAGATATGCCAGTTCATGTTAAGATGTTGTTCAATGTAACACCACCTTAAACGACACCAGCTTAACTGTGTATTTGGACTTGGACGAACTTCTCCGACTCGTTAGGAGATCCGTCATAATCTGAAGCTTTGTCTCATCTCTGCCTGGCTTAAGATGAATTTCCAAAAGTTCAAGACACGGCAATTTCTCCAGCATGTGCTTTATTTGCACCATCTCTCCTCTATCTCCTTTACACTCTCTTATCTTTATGACCTCAATATAGCAGGGCGATAGGAAAGTATACCCTTTCAAGCATTCGCAAACAGATTCCTCCTCATCCACACGATCATCATCCTTATCGTGCACACTTCCCTGTTATAAAAAAAAAAACGCAAGTTTAGGGATTGAAGATTTTATGAATACCTTTTACAATGTCCTGTCAAGTTATTCTGTTTTTGCGGGTTTCGGGTCATATATACCTTGATGGTGAGAGCCTTAAGATTTGGAGATTTCTTTAGGAGAACTTGCAAACCGTTCCAACAGATGCTTCGTTCAGCTGGGATTGATAAATGGAACAGGCTTCCAAACAGACTCCTCCACCTCTTCGAGAGAAGTGCCGTGAACGCCGCCTCTTTCGCCGACAAGAAGGACCCGATGTGGCAAATTATCTCGTCTGTTAGGATGCTGATCCTATCCATGCTTTCGCAAACCCTAGAGAGTACACTAGTCTTCTACAAAAACTGTATTCTAATCTTCGAAACCCTGAACCCTAGTCCCTTTCGCTAAGTTAGCCCTGCTATGTAATGNCGAATACCTTTTACAGTGTCCTGTCAAGTTATTCTGTTTTTGCGGGTTTTGGGTCATACCTTGATGGTGAGAGCCTTAAAATTTTGGAGATTTCTTTAGGAGAACTTGCAAACCGTTCCAACATATGCTTCGTTCAGCTGGGATTGATAAATGGAACAGGCTTTCAAACAGATTCCTCCACCTCTTCGAGAGAAGTGCCGTGAACGCCGCGCCGCCTCTTTCGCCGACAAGAAGGACCCGATGTGGCAAATTATCTCGTCTGGTAGGATGCTGATCCTATCCATGCTTTCGCAAACCCTAGAACCCTAGTCCCTTTCGCTAAGTTAGCCCTGCTATGTAATGTACTCGAGGAGGACCGACCATCATAATTCCTCAGCACGCCTTATTAATATAGATTGATTTATTATCCTAAATTGATTTATTTGCTCTGGATTTGACTCCAAAACAAAAAAGATTTGCTTTGGACCGGTTTTCACCCCCAAATCAAATTAAATCCAATTAAAAGACAATTGATCGTCATCACCCACCCAAAAGTCACAATACCCTTAATGCGAAAGAAAACAAACAGCACCATAAGTAAGCAAAAAAAAAAAAAAAAAAAAAAAAAACTTAAGTAAACCAACTAAACCGAAATTGGCAACAATTTTGACCGAACAACTTAAAAATCGAACGGAGGAACAGACGGTTCAGGATTGTCTCTGATGAGCATCACCGTCTTCTTCTTCGCAGGAAGAGAGTGAGTTTTCTTTATGGCCAGCAAAAATCAAACCACTCCATCTCTCTCTTGTGCTCGTGGTTCCCTTTGACTTTTAAACACTTTCAATTTTATCATATCTCGACGATGGCTACACAAATCTCCCAATCGATACGGAGGTGGGAGGTGGGCTTTAAGTTGGGCTTCGTGAAATTAAGGAGTGGTGGACTTTAGTTATACAAGCCTAATAGGAGTTGTATTTAAATAGTTAACATATGATTCAAGAACGATCATAGGTCTTCTGAAGAACGGTCATAGTTCAAAAATTAAATTTAGTGTTTTTCCTAATTTTCGTTTTTTTTCTTTCTATAACGTATAGAAGAAGTTGAAAAAAGGTAAATTTCCATATTTCCATATCAGATATTTCATATAAATACTTCTCAACAATACTCGTCTTCAGTCTTCTTCACCAAATAGAAAAAAAAAAGTTTGAGCGAGCGAGCGAGCGAGAGAGAGAGAGAGAGAGAGCGTTCTCTAGCAAACGGCGTCGATCTATCATTGGGTCTCTCCCTCATCATCAAGTTTCTCTGCTCTCGTCGATGATGATTTTTGAAGGAGGAAGAACACAAATTAGGGTTAGGGTTGATGATGACTCAAACAACAACGAACGGACATCAATATGTGTAAGTTTAAAAATAAATTTATCTTCTCTTGTAAAGTAACAATCTCCTTCGTCAATTGATAAAACCTCGTCTCTTCTCTTTGTCTCAGGAGCAGAGGAGGATTTGATTGATATGATGATGATGCTCGGAGGCGTAGGAGAGCGTTTTTCATCCTCTCCACGGCGTCTCTGATTTGACCGACGACGACCCCAAATAAAAAGGTTTGAAACTTCTTCTTTTGTTTAGCCCCAAATAAATTTTGGCTCTTACAGATTAACAAACCATCTTAACGATGGCTTCTCTTAATTTTTATATGTGCAGATCGGGTATGGTTTTGAAGAATGTTGAAGAAGACGACTCAGACTGCTTTATGGTTTTCTTTCTATCATCAACTTTAAGTGAAGACTGAAATTCTGGTTCGTCCCCCATTATTACTACGGATGATGATCCCTTGTGATTCTTACTTCCCTTCAAAACTGATTCATAGCTTATTGACTCTGTTTTATTTTATCACTTGCAACTGATCTTTCTTTCTCCTTCTTCTCTCTTGCAGGAACAATGGCAAGGGATAAGCTATCAGCTCACACAGAGACATCGTATAAGCAGGTACGAAGCTTCTTTCTTTTCACCCTTGGGATTTAAGTTCTGAACTTTGTCTCTTATCTCAAATACTAACGATTGTTCTTCTGATTCATTGAGCAGATCTGAGAGAGATATGGACAAATCCTTTATCATTGACATGTAAGTTTTCTTTATTTGTTCTATTTCTTTCAAGTTTATTATTTATCCCCTAACCAATTCGTTCTGTAGTAATTGATGTAGATTTTGGCTGCTCCACCTTTGCCTGCAACACAAACAACTACACCACATCTGCTAGCTAGAATTTCAGGTATATACCATCCATCTATCACATATTATATATCATCACTTTTTAAAACAGGCAGCTCATAGCTGAATGATTATGTTTTGTTGATCTACGAGCAAATCATCTTTTATCTTCTTCTCTTTTTCTCTTTTGCAGGAATAATGGCAAGGGCTAACCAAGCCAGATCACACAGAGACGTCTTTTATTTCTTTAACGAAAAGAAGTGTTTAAGCAGGTATCAACCTTCTTTATGAATTTCTTATTCATTTTGTTGTTTAAATTCAGACTTGATAACTAACGATATTTTCTCCTGATTCATATGTGTGCAGATCGGAGATGGTTTGATGAATGATGAAGGATACTCATACTGCTTAAGGTTTTCTTTCTATCATCAACACCACAATCCATAAGTGAAGAGTGAGATTTTGGTTCACTTTCTTCCCATCATTACTACGGATGATGATTCCTTTTGTGGGTTTTCAATTTGGCTCTTACAAATTTAACTAACGATGCTTCTTCTTCTTAATTCTCTATGTGCAGATCAATGGTTTGAAGTATGAATTATGTAATTCGGACTTTGGGGATTTATTAGGGTTGATATATATTTTCTGGTTTTTCTCATTCATGTTGCTGTTTTAATTCAGAGACTTAACTAACGATGGTTTCTTCTAATTTCCCTCTTTGTGCAGTTCAGTTTGAACAACGATGAAGAGGAAGAAGACTCACACTGCCACGAACCATAATTGTTAGACTGCTTTGACGACGGCCAAGTAAAATAGGTTTTGAAATTCTTGGTTTTTTTGTTTTTAGGGTTTTCACTTTGGCGTTTTAACATCTAATTCTTATTCTATATATGTGCAGATCAGAGATGGTTTGAAGAATGATGAAGAAGACGACTCAGACTGCTTAAGGTTTCCTTTGTTGTTTCAGGGCTCTCTTTCTTCCCATTATTACCGATGATAATGATGCCTTTTTCTAGTCTTCATCACTTTAGAACAGACTGATCATAGCTTATTAGATCTGTTTTGTTAATCTACCATGAACTCATTATTTTTTCTTTCTCTTTCAGGAATTTCGTCTTTAAACATTGGCTAAGTAACCAGCCTGCAAAGAGGGAGGCAGAAATCTTCAATTGCTTTAACGAAAGATGTGTCTAACTAAGCAGGTATTATTGTGAAGCTTCTTTTCACTTGGATTTTATTACTTATACACTTGCGATTTTGGTTGTCTCTTCAGACTTCAAAAATTAACGATTGCTTTTCTGATTCATTGTGCAGATCCGAGGGGCGTGCTCACGGTTCTGATTCTTTCCTCCGATGGTAAAAATTCTCTTCTTGCCCTGTAAGTAATCTCTATATCCTCTCTTCCTTTCATTACTTAACCAATAGTAATCTTCTGATTCAATGTGCAGATCGGAGGTATGTTGTTTGGTTTGAAGAATGAAGTTCCTTTTCCTCCGATGGAGAAAAATGCTCTGTTTTCTCTGTAAGTAATCTGATATTACTAATCTCAGTTACCTCTCTTCCTTTCTTTACTTTGTTCTCTTTCAAGTTTACTCAAACCAATAGTAATCTTCTTATTCAATGTGTAGATCGGAGGTATGTGGTTTGGTCTGAAGAATGAATGGAGGAAAATTCTTTGTTTTCTCTGTAAGTAAGTTGAGATTACTAATCTCCGTTACCTCTCTGTAATTTTCTTTGTTCTGTTTCAAGTTTAGTCAACCAATAGTAATCTTCTTTTTTTTTTTTTTGTTTATATTCAATGCAGCCAATTCTAATCCTTTTTTTTTGTTCTTACGGTTGCAGAAACTACATCTTCAAACAATGGCAAGGACTAACCAGCATGCATGAGACATCTTCAATAGCTTCAACGGAAGTTTCTAAGCAGGTACGTAGCTTCACAAGGTATCGTTTCTCCACCTATTGCAATATTTTTACTTAAAGAGTACTTGAATTCAGTGTTTTTTGTGCAACTTATGATTTGTGTATCTTTTGTTTTCAGTTGATGGTTTATTTTGCCTCTGTGTAGGATCTAAGCGGAAAGAGGATGTTGCTGCACAAGGTACATATCTTTTCAGTTGATGGTTTACTTTGAGGAATTGCGTTCAGTATTATATGCAGTTTAGGATATGTGTCTATGTCTGCTATGCATAGCTTTATTTCCGTGTTTATTGGCATCTGATTTGCTCTTATATTACCTTTCATTGTAGCCGGAATTGTTGTTAAGGAGAAAGTGAGTCAATATTTGAAGTTCTGACCCGCGGATGATGATGACCCTAACAACAACAACAACAACAACAATGTCTCTTCGTGTAAGTATAATTTGCTTCTTGTTAGATTATTTTCATTGAAAATAAAACGTACATCACCTTAGTCTCGTCTCTTGTCTTCTAACTCTTAGATGGATGATTGGAGGAGGACGACGGTACATGTTTATTTCCATGACGTTTCTATCATCTGATTTAACGAGGACCAAGTAAACAAGGTTTTTAAATTCTTGGGGTTTTTTTTTTTGTTTTTAGGGTTTTCAGTTTGGCTCTTACAGATTAACTAACGATGGTTTCTTCTTCTTATTTATCTATGAGCAGATCAGTTTGAATAAGGATGAAGAAGTAGACTCAGACTGGTTAAGGTTTTGTTTCTATTATCAACACCACAATCCATTAGTAAAATAGAACAGACTGATCATAGCATAATGAATCTGTTATGTTAATCTACCAGGAACATATTATTATTATCTTTTCCTTCTCTTGCAGGAATTTCATCTTTAAACACTGGCTAGGGAGGGCTAAGTAACCAGCCAGCATACAGGGAGACATCTTCAATTGCTTTAACGAAAGAAGTGTCTAACTAAGCAGGTATAATGAATCTTCTTTCACTTGGATTTTAATTCAGACTTTGATAACTAACGATGGTTTCTTCTAATTCTCTTTGTGCAGATCAGTTTGACTAACGATGAAGAGGAAGAAGACTCACACTTCTTAAGGTTTTGTTTCTATCATCAACACCACAATCCGTAAGTGTTAGACTGATTTGACGCAAGTAAAAAAGGTTTTGAAATTTTCTAAGGGTTTTCACTTTGGCGTTTCTATCATCTGATTTCTTATTCTATATATGTGTAGATCAGAGATGGTTTGAAAATGGTGAAGAAGACGACTCAGACTGCTTAAGGTTTTGTTTGTTGTTTCAGGGTTCACTTTCTTCCCTTTATTACGGATGATGATGCGCTTTTTTTTAGTCTTCATCACTTTAGAACAGTCTAATTAACTATGTGATCTGTTTTATTAATCTACCAGGACCTCATTATTTTTTTCTCTCTCTTTTGCAGGATTTTTATCTTTAAACAATGGCAAGGGAGGGCTAAGTAACCAGCCTGCATACAGGGAGACATCTTCAATTGGTTTAAGTAATGAAGTGTGAGTCTAATTTCCCTTTAAAGTTTATACTTTGTTACACAATTCGGATCGGATAGAAATACTGATGTTATATGGTTCCTTTCCCTCCGATGGAAAATATCCTCTTCTTGCTCTGTATGTAATCTCAATGTCTTCTCTTCCTTTCTTTACTTTGTTCTGTTTCAAGTTTATTCAACCAATAGTAATCTTGTTTTTTTTTTTTTTCAGTGCAGCCAGCTTATTGGAAGCTGTCCTAGAATTGTCGACACCACTATCATTAACAGACTTTCAGGCGTTAGGTTTTGTTCATGGTTTTCATTCATGTTGCTCTTTTCATTCAAACTTGATAATTAACGATGGTTTAAAGAATTATGAAGAAGACGACTCAGACTGCTTAAGGTTTTGTTTGTTGTTTCAGTGTACACTTTCTTCCCTTTATTACGGATGATGATTTCATCTTTTCTAGTCTTCATCACTTTAGAAATAGACTCATTAGTTATGTGAATCTGTTTTATTTATCTAACTTATTCTTTTTTTTTTTCTCTTGCAGGAATTTCATCATCTTTAAACTATGGCAAGCAAGGGCAAAGTAACCAGCCTGCATTACAGAGAGACATCTTCTATTGCTTTAACTAATGAAGTGTCTAACTAAGCAGGTTTTATGAAACTTCTTTTCACTTGGATTTAATACTTACGCATTTGCGATTTAGGTTGTTCATTGTTTCAGACTTCAATAATTAATGATGGCTTTTCTGATTTATGTGCAGATCAGAAAGATATGGTTTGAAGAATGAACGCAGTTTCATAATAAAAACTTGGCCGAGGGTCGTGCTCTCTCACGGTAGCAACATCAAACTGATTCTAGTGATTGATGGTCTTTGACTCAATACAAATTATACAATACGTCTTCCCTGTCCACATCTAATTCCCCTTTGGTAAGTGTTGGTCTAATTTGGCTTTTAAGTCAATTCTTTGTTGCGCAATTCAGATTAGATAGAGTTATTGATGTTTTTCTTTCTTTTGGAATCATGGGAGTGTTCATGCTGCTTTGTATTGTCGTACTGTTGACATTCCTCTTGACCTACTGGGCTCTGGTACACAGGTTTGATTGACAATGGACTAGACATTGTTCATTTTTGTGATTTGGTGGATACTTGAGTTTAGTTTTAATGTTTTTTTTTTTTTTTTAATCCTTTCATTGTTAGGTATACAGGATTTGAAGAAGAAAGAGAATGAGCTTCCAAGCCAAAGAAGCTGAGCTCAAAAGACTCAAGCAGCACCTTTACAGTTTCTGAAGAAATTTTGTTTTGTTGTAGAGGCATCGTTTTAAACTTTTTGTGATTAAGGAAAGCTAAAGGTGTCTTGTGTGTTTATTTTGTTTTCAGGTGATGATTTATTTTGCCTCCGAGTAGGATCTGAAGCGGAAAGAGGATGTTGCTGCACAAGGTACTTGTCTTTTCTGCACCTGTTGCAGTACTGTTACGTAAAGGATTTGAATACAGTGTTATATGAAACTTAAGATTTGTGTCTCTGTCTTGTGTATCTTTTGTCTTCAGTTGATGATTCATTTTGCCTCTGTGTAGTATCTGAAGCGGAAGTAGGATGCTGCATGCTGCACAAGGTACATATTTTTTTGGTATCTGTTGCAATAATGTTACATAGAGGATTTGAATTCAGTGTTATATGCAACTTATGATTTGTGTCTCTGTCTTGTGTATCTTTTGATTTCAGATGATGAAATATTTTTACATATCTTTTGTTCTCTCTAATGGCGTTGATTTGTTAATCTACGATTAAATCATTATTTGTTCCTTTCTGTTGCAGGAATTTCATCTTTAAACAAGGGAGGGCAGCATACAAAAAGACATCTTCGATTGCTTTAACAAAAGAAGTGTCTAACTAAGCAGGTATTATGAAGCTTCTTTTCACTTGGATTTTATTAATTATTTACTTGCGATTTAGGTTTTCAAGTTAGGCTGTTATTTCAGACTTCAAAAAGTTAACGATGGTTCTTCTGATTCAATGTGCAGATCAAAGAGATATGGTTTGAAGAATGAATGCATTTACATAATAAAAACTTGGCCGAGGGTCATGCTCATGGTAACAACATCAGACTGATTCTAGTTATATTGATGGCCTTCGACTCAATACAATACTTCTTCCTTTCCCACTTCGAATTCCCCATCCATAAGTGTTTAGCTTCTCTAAATGGAGATAATATATGGCTCCCTATCTTTCAGTGGAAAAAATCCTTTGCTTGTTCTGTAAGTAATCTCTATATACTCTCTTCCTTTCTCTACTCAACCAATAGTAATCTTCTGATTCTGTAAGTAATCTCTATATACTCTTTTCTTTTTCCTTCAATGGAGAAAAATGCTCTTGTTTTCTCTGTAAGTAATCTCGATAACCACTCTTCCTTTTTTTTTTTTTTTGATAAAAATGTGAATTTATATTACCAAAAGGAACGTTTAAGTACAAAACTTAGGGGTTTAAAGAGGGCTGC
>NC_025700.1:323895-329168 GCF_000633955.1 Camelina sativa
AAAAAAAAAAAAAAAGCCATAGGAACTAATGAAAGTGCGTGGAGCTAGGAGTTAGAAGCCATGGGTGAACCATTGGGATAAAAGTCGTGGGCAGCCTTTGCGGTGAAGCCGAGCCAGGAGAGTGTCTCTTATACTGCGGTCAATCTGTGAGAAGAGAGCAGAGGGGGTGGCAAGTAAACCTTCGTGAAGCCTTGTATTCCTTTCCTTCCATAGCATATAGATAGTGGCTTGAACAGCTATACCTTTTAGAGTGGAGGAGAGGTTTGGAGATCGACATAGGAGCCAGGAGATCATTGTAGACCAATTGGCGAAGATACTGACATGCTGGCCAAGCCGCATTAAGATTTGTGACCAGACCGTTTCAGAGAAGGTGCAATGAAGGAATAAATGGTCTTGGGTTTCTGCTTCAGAGTTGCAGAGGAGACAAACAGGTGAGATGTTCATTCCCCAGTTCAAGTGCCTTACTTTCACTGGCAGACGGTTTAAGTTGGCAATCCAGAAGGTAAAAGCGTGTTTAGGGACACAATTTTTAAACCAGACTGCTTTGGCCCAAGCTTGAGGCTCAGCTGACGGTCTAATGAAATTCCAAGTTTTCTGGGTGGAGAAAGTGGTGGATGTATCTTCCCCCACTGTCCAGTAGTAGTTGTCTTTACCTCTTGCAACATTTGTTGGGGTCACAGTGAGGAGGTCGTTCCGCAGAGCAACAACCAAGAGGTTCCTGGTTCTATTGGAAGGAAGTCTCCATCTCTGGTTTGTACAAGCATCCGCCACTATTGCGTTAGTAGGAATGCCCAGAAGAAGCGGACCGTTTGTGCCCATACGATCACTAAGCACTCCCATGGGTGACCAGTTATCATGCCAGAAACTTGCACAGAGACCATCACCAACCTTACCTTTGAGAAGGGATTTGACGAGAGGTTTTAACTTCAGGAGTGAACACCAAATCCAACTTGAGCTGCTATGCGCAACTGCACTCCAGTAGTTTGTTCTTTTGAGATGGTGTTCCTTCATCCATGCTGCCCACAGAGAACTATTGTTGGTGAAGAGCAACCATATTAATTTCAGGTTAAGGGCTTTGTTCCACATGAGGAGATTCCGCAGACCAAGTCCTCCTTCTGTTTTTGGCAAGCAGATCTTATCCCAAGCGACTTTTGCATGAGTGCGCCTTGCTGTATCCCCCGACCATAGAAATCCATTGCAAAGCCTCTCAATGACTTTAATACAACCTTTGGGCAAACAGAAGGCTGACATCCAAAAATTAACTAACCCGTAGATAACATAGGAGATTAGTTGTAATCTGCCTCAGAAGGATAAGCATCTTACAGCCCAGCTGTTAAACCTTGCTGCGATCTTATCTGTGAGAGGGGAATAGTCAGATTTACGGAGCTTTTTGGGAAGAAGAGGCAGGCCTAGGTACCTGATTGGGAGATTTCCTCCCTTGAAACCTAGCGCTAAGAGAGATTCAGACAGCTCTTGATGTAAGCCCGCATGAAACAACTCCGTTTTATCCTTGTTCATTGCCAAACCCGAGAGACTTTGAAAGGTGTCCAAAGTGCTTGCAATAGCCTGCAAAAACGATGTCTGACCGTCGAAAAAGAGCATAACGTCATCTGCAAAAGCAAGGTGGGTGATCCGTGGGTTCCTGCCCAGAGGATGATAACCTATGTTCCCTTGTTCATATTTGGCAATGAGGAGTTTTGAAAAAGCCTCCATCACCATAACAAACAGGGGAGGGGAGAGGGGATCCCCCTGTCTGAGTCCTCTTTTGCCTTGGAAATACCCGCATAGACTACCATTGACCTTAATAGAGAAGGAGATTGTTGTGATGCAGTTCTTGAGCCATTTCTGGAACACATGGGGGAAATCTGCGGTTTCAAGTATATCTCGAAGGAAGTCCCAGCTTACTGTATCAAAAGCTTTCCGCAGGTCAACCTTGAGCATTCCTCGGGGGGAAATTGAGTCACGATTTGATCCTTGGACCATCTCTGTTGCGAGTAAGACATTCTCAACCAGAAGTCGATCTTGAACAAAAGCCGATTGAGAGTTGCTGATCATGTCTGGGAGAAGAGCTTGGAGGCGTCGAGCCAGAATCTTGGACACTATTTTGTAAACCGCATTGCAGCAAGAGATCAGTCTAAACTCACCAATTGTATCTGCGCCAAGTCTTTTTGGGATAAGAGTGATCGCTGTGGCGTTCCATTGTTTGAGAATGTGGCCTGAGGAGAAGAATTCCTTAATCGCCATTGTAAGGTCAGGACCTATAAAGTCCCAAGTGGCTCTGAAGAATTCCCCTGTGTATCCGTCTGGTCTTGGGGATTTGCTCCTGGGAAGGGAGAAGGCTTCTCTTTTAATGTCTGCATCAGTTACACTGGCCTGTATAGAGTCTTTTGCGGCCTGGTCGCATTTAAAGGACCAGAGAGATCTTATCTGTACCTCTTCTTCCTCAGAGAGAGTGGGAGATGCAGTTCCAAGCATTCCAGAGTAAAACCGGATGCAGTGTTCCTGAATCTCTGAAATTTCCTCTATACGCTGACCAGATTCTGTCTCGAGGTAGTGGATTTGATTTATGCCTCTTCGACTATTCACCATTCTGAAGAAGTAGGCTGTGTTGCAGTCACCACTCGTTGCCCACTTAACTCGAGACCGTGGGAGGAGAAATTTCTCTTCTGCTAAGGCCAGTGTAAGCCATTTCTTCTGAGCTTGCTTCTCCAATCTAGCTAAAAGTGGATAAGGGTTTGCTAAGAGTCTTGCTTGATGGGCAGCCAGCTCAGAATGAGCTTCCTTGACGCGCTTTTCAAGGTCCGAGTAGTGTTCTCTGTTTAAGTCTTTGAGAACTCTTTTCAGGAGCTTGAGCTTCTTGGAGAATCTGAACATTGATGTTCCTTGAATGAAGGTGTTGTTCCAGAACTCAGAAACCCGCGGGAGGAATTCCTCATGCTGGAACAGGAAGTGTGACACCATAAAAGGCCCTTTGGTTCTGGTAGCAGCACCCAGTCTTAGGCAGCATGGACAATGGTCCGACATCTCCGGATCACTAAAATAGGCGTACGCCAAGGGGAACTCCATGAGCCAATTATCATTGACCAATATACGGTCTAATTTCTTGGCTAGCGGGTTGGCCTCCTGATTGTTCCACCATGTAAAGTCGTTTCCTCTGTAAGACAAGTCGGACAACCCCACATTCAGAAGGCATTATCGAAAATCCACCATGCCTTTATTGATCCTTGAACTGCCAGCAGAACTCTTGCTAGGGTTCAGAGTTTGATTAAAATCTCCCATTGCAACCCAAGGTTTACCGTTAATAGTAGGGTCCATAGCTAGCTTCTTTATCTCATCCCACAGTTGGTGCCTTCCATACTTACAATTTACAGCATAGATGAAGGAGAAGACCACCTCTTTAGGGGAGTTAGGCATGCATACAATGCAGGTGATCATTTGTCCAGATTTGGAGTGTATAGAGAGCCTGATTTTGTGGTCCTAAACAACCCAGATCCTTCCTAGCTCCCAAAATTCCAATTCGGAAAAATAGAGTCAAAATATCTTTTAGATTTCCGCAGCTTCACTTTCGTCTCTATTATGCTACCAAAAGCAGGCTTATTATGCCTGAGCCATTTCTTAAGGCTTCTACGCTTAACCGATTGATTAATTCCCCTAACGTTCCAACAAAAAGTGTCTATCATAATTATTGATTTTTGGTTTGGAGCCCTTCCCCGAAGATTTCCTGAGGATCTTTCTATCTTTTTTGGAGAGAACCTTGGAGTAAGGAGTGTCATCCTCATCACATCGCTCTGCGTCACTATCTGAGCTGTCGGAGAGGGAAGTATCAGAAGAGGAGTCCGGCTCTGAAGCATTTAGGGGCCTATCAGCAAGTGATTTCTTTGTGGGGTTCCTCTTAGAGCTGGAGGGACCCGAGACTGTACTCTTTGGGGGTGCGTTCAGTACTACCTGAAGCATTGGTTCTGAAGGTACCTTCTTCTTCTTTTTTGCCTTTTTGCTGGATCTTTTAGTCTTGCTCGAGTAATCAGAGGTATCAGACTCTTGGACAGGATGCATCTCTTCCTGTTGGGTCTTTTCCATGTGACGTTTGCCCTTTTGAGGAGTTTCAGGCCTCTTCTCAGAGGGATCGGGAACCTTTGCCTTCCTTTGCTTAGGACAGGATTCAGGAGAGTGAGCAGAGTACTTACAGGTAGAGCATGTGATTGGAGCAGTTGGGCATCGTCTGATACTGTGACCAAGTTCCTGACAATGTTTACAAATTGGAGGAAGCCAAGGGCAGGAGACTGAGACTCTGTGGAGTTCACCTGAAGAGAATTGGACATTTACTGCCTCTGGCAATGGGATTAGAGGGTTTATAACCGTGAGGACCTTACCGACCTCGAGGTCCATCATGTCGATGGTTGATTGGTGGCATCGAACCGGCTGACCTAGCATTCCAGCGATGTGTTCGAAGCCTTCTTCTGAGAAGAAATGAGGTGGGACTCCCCTGAATTCGAGCCACACTGGAACTTCGGTGAGCTCCGGCAGAACTGGGTTTAGACTGGGTTCCCAAGGAGCAACGAACATCGTTTGATCCTCGATAAGCCACATACCTTGGTTTAGAACTCTCTGTCAAGTGGTGGAGTTGGGAATGCGAATAAGAACTGTCCGCGGTCCCAATCTCGATAAAGAAATTTCCCGGAGGAGGTTGCTCCAGATTCCGTTGAGAATAGCATGGAGTGTTCCTCTTGGGGGGAGATTCCCATGGAATTGCCCAATGATGAAGGGTTCCCATCTTTTAAGATTTCGGGTGATAACTTCATTTGGGATTTTGACACACAACTCACCAGATTCAAGTGTGAACACCTCACCTTTCTTTGTCATCGTACCTGAGGGATCCTTTAACAGATCGACCCAGAGGGGTCTAGCTTTGGACTGGGCTTGGTCCTCCTGAGGGAGCGAGACTGAGTCAAGGATCTGGGTTTTAGATGTTGAATCCAAGGGAGGCGTATCTGATTTCGCCTTGGAGGCCGGGATAGCAACTCCAGAGGCAGAGCTATCCTCGAAAACCGGAGAAGTCTGGGACGAAACTGTGGGAGCTGGCGGTTCCTTCAGCGTCGGGGCACAGACTGACGGACCGATGGAACCTGCAGTCGGGGGAGGAGGGGGGCGGGAGGAAGGAGGCTTCGGTGGAGGTTTTGCCGGGGAACGACGTTTCTTTGCCATTGCGCGGAAGGAGGGATGTGCGGCCGCCGAGAACGGCAACGGCGGGAGCTAGGGTTGACTATCGCCTTTCG
>NC_025700.1:333243-344160 GCF_000633955.1 Camelina sativa
TCTTGGGGGGAGATTCCCATGGAATTGCCCAATGATGAAGGGTTCCCATCTTTTAAGATTTCGGGTGATAACTTCATTTGGGATTTTGACACACAACTCACCAGATTCAAGTGTGAACACCTCACCTTTCTTTGTCATCGTACCTGAGGGATCCTTTAACAGATCGACCCAGAGGGGTCTAGCTTTGGACTGGGCTTGGTCCTCCTGAGGGAGCGAGACTGAGTCAAGGATCTGGGTTTTAGATGTTGAATCCAAGGGAGGCGTATCTGATTTCGCCTTGGAGGCCGGGATAGCAACTCCAGAGGCAGAGCTATCCTCGAAAACCGGAGAAGTCTGGGACGAAACTGTGGGAGCTGGCGGTTCCTTCAGCGTCGGGGCACAGACTGACGGACCGATGGAACCTGCAGTCGGGGGAGGAGGGGGGCGGGAGGAAGGAGGCTTCGGTGGAGGTTTTGCCGGGGAACGACGTTTCTTTGCCATTGCGCGGAAGGAGGGATGTGCGGCCGCCGAGAACGGCAACGGCGGGAGCTAGGGTTGACTATCGCCTTTCGCCTTGAGGTGTTGAAGTATTCACTTAGTGTTTGTCCCGCCACTCTTCCTTTCTTTACTTTGTTCTGTTTAAAGTTTACCCAACCAATAGTAATCCTCTTTTTTTTTTTTTTTTTTTTTTATATTCAATGCATCAATTCTAATCCTTTTTTTTGGTTCTTACGGTTGCAGGAACTCCATGGCAAGGACGAACCAGCATGCATGAGTCATCTTCAATAGCTTTAACGGAAGTTTCTAAGCAGGTACGTAACTTCTTTTGACCCTTAGAAAAAGTTCTATGTGTGCATAAAACACTTGATTTCATGCCATCTGACATGCATCTGTTTTCCTCGTACACAGAACAATGTTTGGAGGCCTCACCTTATGCTGCAAAAAATGCTAAGAGCTTGTCTTTATAAAGCAAAAACTACTGCGTAACTTGAGCAACAAAAAGGCAGCAAAGTTCAAAGCAATACCTTTGAACAGGAAGGTAGAAGGTAATATTGGAATGGTGTGTTTTATAAGTTTATGGTACTATTTACTGAATTTTTAATATTTATAGTGACCTTCAGTTCTACTCTTGACTGACTTTTTTATGATACCATATTTGTTTTGATTGTAGGTGGGAAGAACAGCAAAAGCTGAGGCATGTTTCTCTTGGATTCTGTGAAAGAGGTATGTGTGTGTATCTATTCCAACGATGATTTATTGACTCTCACTGATGGTTTGAAGAATGAATAAGTTTTATAACATATATATATATATATATATGTGATACGTAAATTCCTTACTTTTATCCTTGAATTGGTACTTGGTAATAATTATTTGATTCTTATAACAGTGGCTAGGTGCTCTTCTAGTCGCCTTTGAATTGTTATGAGTGTACAATGATTGTTTTTCTACATTCTTTTGGTATCAAGGGAGTGTTCCTTCTGGTTTGTATTGCAGCCTATCATTTTGGCTATGGTTGTACTGGTGACATTCCTCTTGACCTACTACCGGGATCTGGTACACGGGTTTGATTGAAAGTGGACTAGACATTGTTCATTTATGTGATTTGGTGGATATTTGAATTAGTTTGAATGATTTTTCGCTTTTTATCCTTTCATTGTTAGGTATACAGGATTTGAAGAAGCAAGAGAATGAGCTTCCAAGCCAAAGAAGCTGAGCTTAAACGACGAAAGCAGGTGAAACTTTACTCAAGCATCACCTTTACAGTTCCTGAAGAAATTTCGTTTTGTTCAAGAGGCATCTTTTACAACTTTTTGTGATTAAGGAAAGCCGTTGAAAGGTGTCTTGTGTATTTTTTTCAGGTGATGATTTATTTTCTCTCGTTGTACGATCCGAAGCGGAAAGAGGATATTGCTGCACAAGGTACATATCTTTTTTGCACCTTTTGCAGTACTGTTATTTGGAGAATTTGACTTTAGTGTTACATGCAACTTATGATTGATGTCTCTGTCTTGTGTATCTTTTGTTTTCGGTTGATTCTTTATTTTGCCTTTGTGTAGGATCTGAAGTAGAGAGAGGAAGCTGCTGCACAAGGTACACATCTAATATATTTTCTGCACCTGTTGCAATACTGCTACTTAGAAGATTTGAATTCAGAGTTATATGTAACTTATGATATGTGTGATGTGCTGCTGCCTAAGGTACATATCTTTTCTGCGCATGGTGCAATACTGAAAAGTGTAGAGTGAGATAATTTGGTTTTGTTTGTTTGTTTGTTGTTTCTCTATATGGATTGGATTGAAGATGATATATGCAGGGTTCCCATTATTATAGATGCTCATGTGGTTTTTTTAGTCTTCATCACTTTAGAACAGACTCGATCGTAACTATGTGAATCTGGAACTTATTCTTTTTTTTGTTTTCTCTTGCAGGAATTTTATCTTTAAACAATGGCAAGGGAGGGCTCTGTAGAGAGACATCTTCTATTGCTTTAAAGATAACATAAAATAAAGAGCTCAAATTATTCTACGTACGATGAACTGAAACACTATATATATAAACGGGAAAAAGGGAAGTAAAAAATGTCGAGAAATCACAATATTGAACAAAGGTATTTAAATCAATACATTCAAACACACACCCTGAAAACAAAGGTATTTTAAATCAATACGTTCAAACACACACCCTGAAATAATGTTATGTGTATACTACTAGTCATAAGTATCATTTTTGTTTTGTTGCTAAGTCAATCAAAAGAATACTATTAAGAAGCCAAACAAGCTTCCCAAAACACTCGGTTCTTTTCAATCTCACTAACCAATCTCTCCTCACTTCCCGTCGAAGATGAATCACGGTCTCTCCTCTCCGACCATCTCCGATAACTATTCACCTCTCCCTCTCCATCATCGTGATCCTCATTCTCTCCGGCGACTTCACCTTCTTCTTCTTTTTGACCAACCAGGTCCAGATCAGTTGACCTTCTCGTCCTTTGACTCGTTGACGACGGCTCGCACCTGCATGACTCAGCATCATCACCATGATCTTCACGACCTTTCGAATCATCGCCTTCGTGGCCATGTTCCTCCTGATGATGGCTCTCGGAATCCCCAGATGCTTCGAACAGAAAAAATGGTGACACTTCGACGACGTTGTTCTTCGTGTTCATTCTTCTTGATTTTTTTTTTCTTTTTCTTTTTCTTTGTTTCTTGGAAAATGACAAAAACACAGGCACAAAGCTTAAACAAATCTCTCTTAAATTACATGTGTAATATATATATCTAAGAAGATGGTAAAAGAAGAGATAACCTTGCTAAATCAGATTTCTTGGGCGCTTTAATAAAGTTATTATTTTTATAATCTAAAACCTAACAGAGAAATAGATTATGTGGGATTCGGTTTCTAGAAGGTATGCAATTTGTAAGTTGAAAACAGTCAAATAGAGTTGTAGTACTGTTCCATTAATTAATGGATAAACAAGCAAATTAATCTAATTCATACATATGACAATAGAAACTATTGATTTGATCCCATATATACTTGAATTGTTATCTTATTAGCAACTAGAATTATATTTTCACTCATTATCTTAATTACTATATTTCAAACAGAATAATGATCCAACAATACCTAAATTTGAGTTTCCTTTTCTTTCCTCTCTAATTTGTTTCATGTCTTCTAGAAAGTCTGAGAGACCAAATTACATGATCTGCGTACGTCCAAGTGTCAAAAATATGAGTGTTAGATTGTCTCACGCTAATAATGATGTGGCACAATAATTGACACAATCGAACGATCCATTCATTATTTAATAATACAAACATACTTTACGTGAATGCACAAATATACAAGTGTGACATTGTGAGCCTATACACGAACCCGACAATCGTGGTTTGGTAGTTAACGGTTGACTGGGCTATACTATACGCAGGCAGAAACTTGGGAGAAGATATGAATTTTGCTCACAGATTTTTTTTTTTTTTTTTTTAAATGGCTTTGCTAACTCACTGGACTTATACTTTACGGGCATATGCTAATGGGTCTCACGAGGCCCTTGTTATAATGAATACGAAACTATTATCGTTTAAAGCTTTTAGGTGATATATAAAGTAAAGTGATGATATTATCATGAATCATATGATACTAGAATAGATGGGGATGATACGAGAGACGAGTGGTCCAGTTTACATGAAATTAAATGGTCCAAAAAGAAAAGGCTGAGAAAAAATTATATGGTGTGTCTCTTGGAGGACCACATTCCTCGATCACGCCATTTATTGAATCAAATCTATTACATTATATAGTTTTGTTTTGTTTCTTTACTCAGACAAATATATTTCCAAATTAAATGCTTAAAGGTAGTATAAAGTATATACATATTTTCACAAATGAAATTGATAGTTCAGTAGCAGCAAAAGTATTAAAAGAAAAAAAAACATAAATAAGTGGTCCTATAAAAACTTTACAATAATGGCAAATGTTGTTAGCTCTCTTGCTAGTCCTCGTTATCTTCCTAAGCGCATGCAACGGTAACATATATGGCTTATACGTATTTTCATACTATATAACTAGTGATCCAGAACTTTTGTGTTTTTTTTTCTCCTTTTCTTTTCGTGTATCAAACAAACGTGGTAAATGCATTGCTTGACATCTTTCCCCTCTTTTCGTTTTCAAACAAAAAAAAATCGTAAAATCGAGTATTAAGTAATTTGTTATGTCGGTAGCTAGTTTTCATCTATTCTGGTTGTTCTTATCATAGTAATTACAATTGATATGACTCTTCTACTCCATCTGTTCCCCTGCGATTAGATGTATATACGCAGGTAATGAAATGATGAATTGATGATCCCTCTTATCAATCTATTTTGAACAAAATCTTTTATGTGAAGACAGGGTAATCAATCATATTTGACTATTTTAGTTGGATCAATAAATAGAGTTGCAATACTATATATCAAGTTTGTGTTTTTTTTTCTTTAACTTAAAATCAATTGATATTTGATAATAGATGAACTTATCTCTTGAATATTATTTTAGACCCTTCATAACTTTTAATGTGGTATCAAAAATAAAATCTCATTGCGATGTAGTATCAGTTATTCAACATGCAATATGTGATTAATAATTATGGTCCCAATGTCTTAATACGATAGATTTTCATGTTTTCTAAATCTAATATGATAATGAATATATCATATTAAGTATTGATTTCTTTTTCGTTTGTGAAAGGAATCAGGATACGTAATAAAGTTTCGAAAGGAGATTGTGAACATGTTAGCCCATCAGCATTTATAGTAGATGATGAGTGGAGGGAGTACTCCTGCTCATGGATCACGAATCGTGATTCACGATCAATAAAGCTTCCGTGATTTCGTTTGTGTGCGTTTTAAGTTGCTGGTGGAGTGTTTGATCCCTACATTTGTTGTTTTTTTTACTTTTTTGTATTATAATTTTTGGCCACATATTTATTAATTATTAGATATATGCCTCATACTAATAATTCTCTTGGATCCGCCCCTGATCGTAACTATATCCGGGGTTCATATTAATTTTACGATTTACAGTTTTGAGATGTCCGCAAACGCAAGCTGTTCATTTGTAACAATTTTGAAATCGTTCAATAACAAATAAAAAAAGTCAGTTAGCAAAGTTTACACGAGCCTATATTTTGGAATTTAAATATTGTTTCCTTATATAATATAGATGATGGAATCAAACATATGTTGCTCAGTCTGTTTTTTTTTTTTTCATATAGTCCGTGTGAACATAATAAAACAAAATAAATAAATTAGAAGGCTTCATAAAGGAATACAAAGTAAAAAAGAGGTAAAACATGAATTAAAAAAAAAACAATGTATTTGGTCGCTAAACCTAATACATTTGTAATTTAGTGGAACCACCAAACACTTCATCGAAATTACATCCCACCGAACCAATCAATATACACTTAACAAAATCTGGGGATGGATTTTGTTTATTCATTTATTTGAAAACTTTATAATCCCTGGTCTAACTCAATTTTACTTAATATTAAAATCTTAAATAAATTATAGAGTAATAAAATGATGTTTGGTTCGTTGAATCATAGAAAAACATGTTCATCTCATGGCCTGTTTTCACACTAACTTAATCTTTCACAAAACATAGGAGGAAAGAAAACTGTAGATTCTTTTTGAGATAGCCGTGAGTGATGATAATTAAGAGATGCATCTAGACACGTGTAATATAATGATTAGACATGCTTATTAAGATTTGTATTGAAAAAGTTATGATTGCTAAAAGTGTCCGTCAACGTTAAAGGAACCGACCAATGAGTTTATAACACGCACGTTAGAATTAAGATGAGAGACTGAACATTCAACATTGGATTGGATTCAAAGAAAAAAAGAAAAAAAAAAAAAAAAAAAAAAAANGATTTGTATAATAACTTTTTCGGAAAATCAACCGCAAAATTACAGTATAAAATATATGTAATAGCTTGAGGATTTCTTCAAGACCCTTACATAATTTTTTCCTTTTTCTTTTAGGCATTACTAGTTATGTTCGTAGAATACCTTAAGTTTAGTTAAAAGGGGTTTGCCGTTAAAAAAAAGGAAAAAGAATTGCATAAGCACATAACGTTTCACACATTATCCAGAATCAACACTATTCACTGTTATTTATTTTAATAAAACAAACTTTTAAAAAATTGTGATCGGACAAAACAGAAGACTCGACGTCCACCCCACCTACTCACTCCCCCCAACCCTACTTTATGGCCCCCACTAGCTCGGCCCATTGGGCCTTTCTTAACTAATGGCAAAATAATTACCGAATATTTTTCCTTTTTTTTTTTTTTTTTTTTTTGCCTGCTTTTTCTATATCAGTTTGTCGTTATTTAAAAAAACCATCCCCATCCCTTTTTTATAAAGTAAGTATTTTTTTTGTTATACCATTTATCGCTCCTTATTTAGCATTCTAACTTCTAAATAAATGGATATCTATGTATAATTATGGTAAACCAAAATGCGTTGACTAAAAAAGTATATTACATACCCACCTTAGAATGATGTGGTTTCCATGCGTAACCATGAACCATCCAATATTAATTAAAAGAAAAAAAAGTTTACAATGGAAAAGTATAGTTGCGTGACGTACATTTGCAATATGGAGAATAAAATAATACAGAAAAAGTTGGAAAACAAAAAAGTAATACTACTATAGTAGTAAAATCGTGTGATTGCGAGGGACACAAGTTAGAGAAATTATAAAGCGAACATATCACAATTTTAATTGGTCAGAATTTGACAAATCATATAAACGATATAGAGGAAGAGAACAATTAAAAATAAAATAGAAAAAAATGAAAGCGAAAAGGGAAGGATGGCTTCCACTAACGGAGAGGTCATTATATTCAACACACACATTGACACATACATAAACATAATCCAAGTTAGCTTTTCAAATCACGTGCCACTTTACTTGTACACCACCTCTTCATTAATCGCATAATCACTCATAATCATCATCTCTATCTTACATAAACACTCGTTTTTTATTATTATTCTTTTTAATGTCTACACATGCATGCCCGCCCCGCACATATACTTCTATGATTCTTAGTTTCTTACATAATGTAGTAGTATGATAGTATAATTTTTCATTCACAGTTGGATCTCTAATATCGCTTCTGAAGAAGTTTTTTATTTAATCTTAAAACATACTTAGGGAGATAATTATTACTAGTCTTATTATACAGCAAAGTGCAAGCTAGTTTGAGTACGAAACCCGAGGAGAAATAAGAGAGAGATTCGCGGGGGAGCCATGCGTGGGTTTATTATTCTAATCATATCCTTAAAATTTTAATTATTAATTAATCAATGCCCTCTAACTTTAATAGTATCCAATTACTAGAATTAATTAAATTGTAGTTTCCCTTTTCTCTGACGACATTTTTTTTGAAAACTAAATAAAATCATCGGGGTAATTACGTGCAAGACAACTCAGCTCCCCACTTCTCCCATCTGACCTCTTTGTTTTTTTTCCTAATTATCTCTCTCTCGTTACTACCTTTAATGTCCCCGAGCACTTATAAACTTAATTACACTGAAAAAATGGAAATAATCAGAATTATTTTCTTTTTAATAAAAATTATTCGTAAATACTCCAAAGTTAACTGTTGAACATTAGAAAAAAAACTAATTTTAACATTCAAAAGAAAAAAAGAGAAAAAGGTTGCCAACATTTGTTTAGAGTAGTAGAGTATGGTTAAAAGGCGGATTAACGGTCAGGATCTTGTGTAAGGTGAGGTTGAAAGAGAGGAGCATAAAACTGTTTGATTTGTGACATCTTTATTTAGAGAGGACAGACCTATCAACTCCATGCTGTGACACTGCCACCATAGCCCATCATACACTGTTTCTCCTCATCATACCCTTCCTTCGAATTTATATTTTTAACCCTGGTGGGTGGGAACGTTACATAGGCTTTGTGAGAGATGAAGAGGGGCATATTCGTCATATTTCCTAGCCTATTTCGTTTCCTTTTTTAGAGATTAAAACCGATGGACGTGCGACAAAACCCGAACTAATTTTATTTTTTTAGACCGATTCAGACAAACGAGGTATTGTATTGTATGCAATAATAATTTCAGATTAACTTATTAAGAATTGATGGTATCAACTATCAACTGCTAGTAGTAGTAGTAATTTTGTTTTAGTAACGATTGTGTGTGTGCATGTCCGTACACAGTAAAAAAGGAGTCCTAGATCTGACGGTCGTGATTAAAAAAAAAATGCGACGCTTGCACCTTTCTTCTGTACTGTTAATTTTTTATATTATTATTCAAAATTTTCAGTATCCATATTCTCTCTTTCTTTTGCGTTTTTTTTTTTATATTTTCATAAAAAGTTGCACACTTTCAATTATTGGATACTTCTTCCCTCGCGTAACTCTTTTCTTTTTACAATAATAGTACTAGTTTCGAATACAAATAATAATAAACTTTTTTTTTTCTGGACTCTGCAAAACGAAAAGATATTTATTATATATATATATAATAATTATCATATCCCACAAATTCTACGAAACAGATTTATGTTATGTTAATTAATTTCATCGTTCAACTGTGGTTATTACACTTTAGACACGTGAAAGAAACTACGACTACACTTTCTTTGGTCGAATTTTGTTACATTTGAATAAAAAATTAAGAAGTGAACAATAATAATATATCGAAGGTTAACGAAATAAATGGTGGGTAAATAAAACGTGAAATAAATAATTATATACTCCATGGACATAAAACAGTAGATTGCTCTCAGATGCTCACATCAAAGCATGATTGGACGGGTGTGATGTCATCATAAATATAACACTGTGGCTTCCTTTTTTTTTTTTTTTTGGTACCGTCAGATTCAAAAAAAGTTAAAATTATTTTAATTTTAATATTCTGTATGTGGTCCCCGCAATTTACGGGGCTTCCCCCCTCATATCCAGCCGTGCATCGCGTATCATTAGATTCCCTCTTCCCATACACCTTACCGCACCCTATCATCTTCTCTTACTCTCGCGATATAGTGAGAGACAGAGCCTACTACTACTAATATATCGTCTCTCGTATCGTCCCGTTTTCTGCGGCTGCTCCTTGTTCTTCTCTCTGGCCTGGCACAGTCGATAAGATAATCTCCCGCTTGCATTCAATCAGACGGCTGGTATTTGAAGTGTAAAAGACACGTGGCAAGATCAGAATCGACAATCACAATCACCGAAAAGGCTCACATGGATAAGTTTGACCATGGTTAACCAATTTAACCCAACCATGGTTTGCTTTTTAACTTGACCTCCTCCTGCCTTCCTCCTCCTATCCCATCCTCTTCTCTTACCACTCTCTCTCTCTTCTTCTTCTTCTTCTTCTTCTTCTTCATCTTTGTTTCTTTCTTCTTTGAAACTAGTACTAGACTCTAGATTCATGGCGCCTCAGATCTAAAAACCTTTGAAACTTGTTCATCGAAGTATTTTATTCTCTGTCTGGTTTGACCGGGGGTTGGAATCGTCGCATTGAGATCTCGGGGGTTATTTGCAATGCAGAAGCGAGTAGCCTTGTCGTTCCCAGAAGAGGTGCTCGAGCACGTGTTTTCGTTTATACACCTAGATAAGGATAGGAACTCGGTGTCTCTGGTGTGCAAGTCATGGTACGAGATCGAGCGGTGGTGCCGGAGGAAAGTGTTCATCGGGAACTGTTACGCCGTGAGTCCATCGACGGTGATAAGGAGGTTCCCGAAAGTGAGATCCGTGGAGCTGAAGGGGAAGCCTCACTTCGCAGACTTTAATTTGGTGCCTGAAGGATGGGGAGGCTACGTGTACCCATGGATAGAGGCCATGTCATCGTCGTACACGTGGCTGGAAGAGATAAGGCTGAAGAGGATGGTGGTGAGCGACGAGTGCTTAGAGCTCATAGCCAAGTCGTTTAAGAATTTTAAGGTTCTTGTGCTTTCTTCCTGTGAAGGCTTCTCCACCGATGGTCTCGCTGCTATCGCTTCCACTTGCAGGTCTTCTTTCATTCTTTCTTTCTATATTTCCTCTGATTCTGATTCTCTCTTTTGTGTTTCTGTTCCCTTTTGCCTTTAGGAAGCATATAATTAATAGCAAATTGTTCGATTTGATTTTGTGAAATTCATTCATGATC
Organism: Camelina sativa; assembly: GCF_000633955.1. Classification (NCBI taxonomy): domain Eukaryota; kingdom Viridiplantae; phylum Streptophyta; class Magnoliopsida; order Brassicales; family Brassicaceae; genus Camelina; species Camelina sativa. The sequence goes on from NC_025700.1 coordinate 343,886, forward strand.
TACGTAACTCTCTCGATTATAGCAAATTCTCATGTATGTGCTCTGGTCTTTGTGATGAATTCTTTTTCGGTTTGGGTCAAGATTTTGCGTATCTTATAGAAGAAAGATGTTTCTGAAGATTCTGAATAAGAAAGAGCCTCTCTTCATCTTTTTTTATATGACGGTGGTATTTTCTCGTTATATTCCTTTGGATTCATTCGCTCTCTCTAATGAATCTCCTGAGGTGGGAAATCTAGTCAATTTTTGCGATATATGTTTACTTTTCTTTTTCTTTT
>NC_025700.1:348006-378232 GCF_000633955.1 Camelina sativa
GTCTGGTTTGACCGGGGGTTGGAATCGTCGCATTGAGATCTCGGGGGTTATTTGCAATGCAGAAGCGAGTAGCCTTGTCGTTCCCAGAAGAGGTGCTCGAGCACGTGTTTTCGTTTATACACCTAGATAAGGATAGGAACTCGGTGTCTCTGGTGTGCAAGTCATGGTACGAGATCGAGCGGTGGTGCCGGAGGAAAGTGTTCATCGGGAACTGTTACGCCGTGAGTCCATCGACGGTGATAAGGAGGTTCCCGAAAGTGAGATCCGTGGAGCTGAAGGGGAAGCCTCACTTCGCAGACTTTAATTTGGTGCCTGAAGGATGGGGAGGCTACGTGTACCCATGGATAGAGGCCATGTCATCGTCGTACACGTGGCTGGAAGAGATAAGGCTGAAGAGGATGGTGGTGAGCGACGAGTGCTTAGAGCTCATAGCCAAGTCGTTTAAGAATTTTAAGGTTCTTGTGCTTTCTTCCTGTGAAGGCTTCTCCACCGATGGTCTCGCTGCTATCGCTTCCACTTGCAGGTCTTCTTTCATTCTTTCTTTCTATATTTCCTCTGATTCTGATTCTCTCTTTTGTGTTTCTGTTCCCTTTTGCCTTTAGGAAGCATATAATTAATAGCAAATTGTTCGATTTGATTTTGTGAAATTCATTCATGATCTACGTAACTCTCTCGATTATAGCAAATTCTCATGTATGTGCTCTGGTCTTTGTGATGAATTCTTTTTCGGTTTGGGTCAAGATTTTGCGTATCTTATAGAAGAAAGATGTTTCTGAAGATTCTGAATAAGAAAGAGCCTCTCTTCATCTTTTTTTATATGACGGTGGTATTTTCTCGTTATATTCCTTTGGATTCATTCGCTCTCTCTAATGAATCTCCTGAGGTGGGAAATCTAGTCAATTTTTGCGATATATGTTTACTTTTCTTTTTCTTTTACTTTTCCTTTTCTGGGCAACTTTTTTTTTTTTTTTTTTTTTTACCTTGTTGGGAAACTTAGATATCTCTTTTTGGATTCCTCACTTTAGCTCTGTTTTAGCATCTCTGATAATGCTTCCATGTGACAAACTGATCTACATTGCATCTAATATATACAACTGCTATTAGTTATTTACGAGTGTATGCACATGAGTTTGTTTATCTATTAGGTCCCCTGTTGTTGCAATTTTAATTAATGGTCCCCAAGTTCTGTGATTGTGGCAAATCAATTAATTACATGATTCTTCTTATGCAGGAATCTTAAAGAGCTTGATTTGCGCGAGAGTGATGTTGATGATGTTAGTGGCCACTGGCTTAGCCATTTCCCGGATACATATACNATGGATAGAGGCCATGTCATCGTCGTACACGTGGCTGGAAGAGATAAGGCTGAAGAGGATGGTGGTGAGCGACGAGTGCTTAGAGCTCATAGCCAAGTCGTTTAAGAATTTTAAGGTTCTTGTGCTTTCTTNTCCTCTTGAGAAACTGGCTACTTTACTCCAAAGAGCTCCTCAGTTAGAGGAATTGGGCACTGGTGGGTACACTGCTGAATTGCGACCAGATGTTTACTCTGCTTTATCTGTTGCGCTTTCTGGCTGCAAGGACTTGAAGTGCTTATCTGGATTTTGGGATGCTGTTCCTGCCTATCTTCCAGCTGTTTATTCTCTTTGCAGTCGCCTCACTACTTTGAATTTGAGTTATGCAACTGTCCAGAGCTATGATCTTGTCAAGCTTCTTAGCCAATGTCCAAAACTGCAGCGCCTCTGGGTGAGTCCTTTTTAACATCCGAGTTTGGAGATTTAGGCCATTTTAGCTTATGCTCATAGGTTTCTTAAATACCGTGAATGATTTAGTGTGTAATGGTAACTGAGTATGTATCAAAGCCTCTTTGTTTTTTTTTCGTAACTGTGGTATGACTTATTGACAACAGGTGCTTGACTACATCGAGGATGCTGGTCTGGAGGTGCTTGCTTCAACCTGCAAGGACTTACGCGAGTTAAGAGTGTTTCCGTCTGAGCCTTTTGTCATGGAACCAAACGTGGCATTAACGGAACAGGGGCTTGTCTCCGTCTCCATGGGCTGTCCAAAACTCGAGTCAGTTCTCTACTTTTGCCGTCAAATGACCAATGCTGCATTGATAACCATTGCTAGGAACCGTCCCAACATGACTCGCTTCCGTTTGTGCATCATTGAGCCGAAAGCCCCCGACTATCTGACTTTAGAGCCACTGGATGTTGGATTTGGAGCCATAGTAGAGCATTGCAAAGATCTCCGTCGCCTCTCTCTATCAGGCCTCTTGACAGACAAGGTTTTTGAATACATTGGGACATATGCCAAGAAGATGGAAATGCTCTCGGTGGCATTTGCAGGAGACAGTGACTTGGGCATGCATCATGTTTTGTCAGGGTGCGATAGCCTGAGGAAACTAGAGATAAGGGACTGCCCGTTTGGAGACAAGGCGCTTTTGGCCAATGCTTCAAAGCTGGAGACAATGCGATCCCTTTGGATGTCTTCTTGTTCCGTGAGTTTTGGAGCCTGCAAGTTACTAGGACAGAAGATGCCAAAGCTCAATGTGGAAGTCATCGATGAACGGGGTCCACCAGACTCAAGACCCGAGAGCTGCCCTGTGGAGAGAGTGTTTATATACAGAACAGTGGCAGGTCCTCGGTTTGACATGCCTGGCTTCGTCTGGAACATGACCAAGACTCAACAATGAGGTTTTCCAGGGAAATCATCACGACTAACGGATTATAAGACAAAATAAACGAGGTATATTTTTCATTAATCCTTGTTCATCATCCCGTATAATCTCGTTCCGGTTTAGGAACATGAGAGAGAGCTCGGTCGCCAATAATTTAACCATCAAGCCCCATGAGCAATGAATAAGTGGAGAGAGAGAGAGAGAAAGAGATCGAAGAGACCCTTTGCTTTTTTAATTTATGTAAGAATTTTTTATTGCTGTATGTTTGTTTGTCTACTTACTGAGAGTGGGAGATCCCTGGTGGGGTATTTTTCTTAAGAGGATAAGAGATTTTTATAAGACAATGTCAAAAATGTAACTGCTCTTCTTTGTTTGGGCTCTTTTATCCTTTTAAATGTTTTATATCTCTCTTTATCTTTGTCATTTCCTTTGTCCGCTTAGAGAAGAACTGTGTGCAGCCAGCCTCTGTTCGTTTCTGGAGCACCACCACTTCTCCAGAACCGACGAACCTTATTTTATTTTGTTTCTGAGCTTCTTAAAATTAGTAATGGCCACAGGGGATCGAATGGAGTGTTGGTCAAATGGTGGAGATGTGGGCTGTCTTTTGCTCTGCACAAGTGGAGACTCGAAACCATCTATTCTTCTCATGCTCTTATACTTCTGCAGTGGTCTGCTATTGGAAGGAATCTTTATAACACTCGGCTCACCAACAACTAGCAACAACTGGTGGATTACATCTCTGCAGATCACCCGGATCGACTTCATGGTTATTTGATAAGGAACACTTTTCAGCTTACTCTGCACTCCGTCTGGCGTGAAAGGAACGCTAGGCGTCATGGTGACCTCCCCCGCTCAGAAAATCAACTCATCGGCTGGATAGACAAACAAATTCGAGCACAGTTACTAGTTCTGGGGTCTCTTGGCGATAGACACTATACTGATGGACTCCAAGCTTGGTTTGCTACTAGGACCTAGGGGTCTTTCTTAGCTAATTCTCTACATACCTTTGGAAACTTGTTTTTAGATTCTCATTCTAAACCGCTTATGTAAAACGTTATTTTTCTTTTGAATATAATTTAACATTTTATTCAAAAAAAAAATTAGTAATGGCCCATTTGATTAAAAGAGGGCCCAAGATATTTGAGATAAAGAAACCACATGACACGAGGCGAGTGCCGGCCGAAAGAACCGGACCAAATTTTGGTTGCTCCATATCGAAGAGTATTATGTTTGACTGTGAACTACGTGACTCATTGGATCAATTTGATGTTTCGTTAAAAGTCGAAATTTTCATGTGTTATGTTACATGACTCATTAGATCAATCTGATGTAAGTTGTAACTGTTGTCTGTCAATATTGAGATACCATTTTTGATTACCACGGTGAATCCTTGTACTACTTCACATAAATACTTACGCCTGAATATAAATATTTGTCATTTCATTTCATAACGCCATATTCTGCTCTTTTGATCTTGTTATGTCCTCTCATTTGAGTTTAATAAAAGAAAAATTACAAAATTTTGCTTATGTGAAATGTTTAGTTATCATGATTTGAGTCTATTTCACATACTGGATCTTGTGGAGTTGAGATTCTACGAGTGTTGTATGAACCACAATGCCCGCACTTGTGTCCCAAAATGTGGAACATTGCTTTGCTCCCTTTGTTGCAGTCATTGCAAAGTATTGAAACCTGCAGACAGATTCTCGGTCGGATGTAAAATCATGAACACAAGGAAATCAAACCGTGAGGTGGCAAAACTTTGGATGTATAGACATTACCTCAAATTTATACTCAACGGGCATCTCTGTTGTGCTTATCTGTAAAGAGAATGTTGGTTGGTATTTACCTCACTGAATAATACATCAAATCCAAATTTTGATTGTTACCTCGAGATCTAGTAATTGCCACGAAGTAGACATATCCACCATTGACTTGGAACAAATGGGGCACCGATACCTGAGAGAGAGAGAGAGAGAGAGAGTATGTATATTAAGAAAGTATAAAATCCATATTGATACTGTGATGAACAAATTGGATCGGAGGAGAAGTTTCACTGAGATTATTACTGATTATTATTGATCATTCCGCTGAAGCAATCCATATGCATAGTATGCCCACAACTCATCACATGTGCAGCTTTTACCGAATCAAATAGATACTGCCAGGTTGAGTAATTTGCAAAAGTTAAATGCAATATGATGTTTTGAATCTAAATATTAGTTAGCGATATGCAGCACAATAGACCATCTAGAATTAGTTCAATTCGGACAAACCTCGCAACAGACAGGACACGAGTTCTTTGTGGAGTTCTCAATGCACGAGTGTTTATCGCGCAAGCCCACTGAATAACAAGCTCCTGCAATATTTACAAGATAAATAAAACAGGTGTAAACTCACAAATACGCACACACGATTCTATATTTGCATAAACGAATTTTGCAACCATTAAACTAGGTGTAGACTATTAAAGATCTGATACTGAGCTAGGATGGATCGAACATGTATGTGGAACGTCAAATTAAAATATCCTACTTTACCAAGAAGTAACCCAACATTACAATTGTCAGTTGTGGAGTGGAATAGATACTTATGTTCCTAGAGAACAGTTGATGGAGACAATTCGCAAAATCACACACCACCAATGTATTTGGAACTTGCTTTTTAAAGAAAGAAGCAAAACAGAATCCAACAAATGCAAGTTGATAAAGGTATATAACTACATACCACAGTTCTGGCAATGAAAGAATTTGTCAAGCCCACCAACTCTGAAAATTTAATAATACCTCAAAGATTAAGTCATGAGTTTATTATAGCAACAAGATAGACTATTATTATGTGGGACAAGTTCTTCTCAATATCTCTAAAGACCTCACCTACAAATACCACAATCAGCACAATGAAATTGCTCTTTCGAGGTCTGCAAACATAACAGGAGCCATATTACTACTGTTAGTGTGAGTCATCATAGCATTTGAAAGAAGAAAACATGTATGAAAGAAAGAAAGAAAGAAAGAAAGGATACAAAGAGCTCACATCGTCGTCAAAAAATTTGCAAATATTGCAAAAGTAGTCCCCCATAGAGACACCGCAATTAGAGCAGAATTGAGAAACCTAAAGATTTGAATTTTAGGATGATAATATCACAGATATATATATATAATTTGCAGATAATGAATAATAATACAATACAGAAACCAATCAATACTACCTCTTGCTCAGTTTGACATATTGAACAAACAACCTAAGAAACATAAAACACAGTTCTTGTTATCAGAATAGAGCCGAATCCCAATTGAGTTTTCTACTACCCTTAAAAAGGAGATTGAAACACAAACAAAGAATAAGGGTTTCAAATTCAATGAAACCTGTTTGACGTTTTGGCGGACCAAATCATGTCGTTCTTTAGGGTCAGGTAAAGAGTTCTGAAACAAACAAACAAACAAAACAAACAAGAAACCATGTTTTGTTGTGAGACAAAACACAACACACACCTCCAAAAAAAAAAAAGCCCTAGGAATGGAAAAGACAAAATAATTAGAGGAGGACAAAAGACAAACCGCTGATTCGTTATGGCAATGGCGGCATGGGAAGATGAGATTGCAGCAAGGAGCTCTGCTTTTACATCGTCTCTTGTAATGTTCGCATCTGATTGAAACAAATGAAATTAGAGAGATTACTAAAATTAAAAAAAAAAAAAAAAAAAAAAAAAAAAAAAAGGAATCAGAGAAGATTCCGAGAAAAAAAAAATCAAAAAATCAGTATGGAATCTTCTGGGGAAAAATAACCCGAATAGGAATTTGCCGAAGTCTTTGTCTCTGGGAATGGTTGGAGCAGTACAAGAATCCGTCGAGTCTTCTTGGTGGAGACTAGCATTAGCACCACCCATCATCAGATTCACAGGGTTGGGATTTAGGGGTTCTTACCTTAATAACTAAAGCACCCAACCTAATTTTAAATACAGAATCAGAGACTAAAGTTTTGACTAATAATAATACACGTGTAATCTTTGTTTTGGATGTTCCCTCTTTCTCAATCTCACATACCATTCCTTCGTACCGTAACCGGCGGTACGGTTTATCACTTTATTTATCGTCTGATTTACTTTTTTTTTTTTCTTTTCTTTAACAAAAAAATAAACTCCCTAGGCTAGTTACGTAAACTGTATTATTATAGCTACTAGATGAATATCCGTGCTATGAGCGACTTATGACTTACCGTTTTTTAAACAATTTTACTATTAATTTGGTTTTTTTATGTAGAATTTATCTATTTTTTAATTGTAGAAATCTTGAAAAATATAATTTTGATTTTGATATTTTTTAATACTTCAAATAGGTTTTTTCATTTTGTAATTGAATGATTAGATAAATGCATGGACAACTTTGTTTTGAGAGCTTCAACATTTTACAATTCTTGTCTAAAACTTCTAAAAATATTTTTCCAAATGAAAGCTTGATATAAGGAGACATATTTTGTAACAAAGAATTTTTTAGCTTCTCACTTATATACTATGAAATACTAACATTTTAATTTATCAAGATTGCAGCTTGGTTAACTCTTTAATAGATATAATTAAAATACACATCTTCCTTCCATGTTAGCTCTTCAATTTCTTGAATATAACTCTAAAAATTTTTTATATAAGAATTTCATTTAATTTTTTTTAACAACTTCTAAATATTAGAATATGAAAACTCCTTCCTCTTTGTCTCTGTATTTTGCTAAACCAACATTCTACAATTTTATTCAATTATCTTCCATTTGATAATGAACAAAACTTCAATTTTTTTCAAAAAAATAAATTTTTAGGGACAAATTTTCAAAAATTTCTCTACATTATTAACAAATATCTCTATCACTGCTGCAACTCTTCAAACTATTGACAAAATTATAACTCCTAAACCATATATCCATAGATTCATGGTTTACGCCGAGAGGAAGAAGTGGCTCTTTGATTCAATTCCGATGCATTTTTTGTCTTTTGGTCATGCATCTACTTTCTTGGGATATGTTATAAGCCTATCTAAAAATTTTATGTAAATATTAAAACTGTTTTTATGATATAAAAAATAATAAAATACATAAATAGGTCTATTTGCTTTTAATGAGGATAGACATGTGGCACTATCTCCACTGTTGATGTGTCACTCACATGGAGAGAGTTGACCATTTTTCACAATATAGATTAGCTAGCCTAGTAGATTCAGTTTTGAGTGTTTTGTGTGGTTAATTAAAGTTGTTGGCATGAAGATCGAATCACTGAATTATCAAAAGTTAACTAGTGACCAACGTCCATGGGACGTTTAAAGATTAAGAAGATGGGTAAGTTAGTGAATATATGAATTAATGATCGTGGATGTTGTTGATCAGAGAGATATGAAGAGAGAAGGAGGAAGGAAAGGGTATGCTTTTCCCACGCGCCAGTCGTCCGAGAATATTTTGGATCCCGACAAAGACAGAAGTGAAGGTAGTTGTTACACGTCCCAAACAACTCGGAAGTTAAGTAAAGCTATTCCACACATCTTGCAAAGCCCCTCTCTCTTTTCCTTTTTCTCCCACCAATCATCCCTATTCTATCACTTTCAAGTGTATGCATGACTTATGCTGTTTTTTCTATCGATCTTATATATAGGGTTTAATTACACAATTAATACTCTTGTTTCATTAACAATTTTGTGTCAAATTCTAATAAAAATTATATATTGTAAGAAGAGCTATTCAATTTTCAAATCCAGCTTCTTAATTAGAATGAATTATTGACAAGATCAAAGGAAACAAAAAAGGCTGAAAAGAGAATTTTGTGCTTTGTTATCGTGATATAAAGTGAGAGCATGGGGAATAAAAAGTTCCTAAATATAACAACTAGATTCAGTCATACATTACATATTTCTCACGGGTTTTGTTTGTAGTTTATGAGAGATCATGAATAATTCAGATTCTGTTGAGATTTTTATATATGCCAGCTGACCTCTCAACTTCATATTATATATATCCAGTCATTGAGAGAGATGAAAAAACGTTATGGTCTTTGCGTGGTTTATAATTATTATACTTGTTTTTACATATCACAATATTCAATGGACATATTTCGTCTGCTCAGAGATAATAATACTAATTAAGTAGACAAAAAAAAAGGAGTAACAATTGATACAATACTAACAAAAATCAAGAAAATAATTACAGTCTTTACTTTTAGACGTTCTTTTCTCTTTTTTGGATATTTAACATTCTGTTCACTAGCTAGCTTTTTAAACAAATATCTTCCAATCAATATAATACATCCTTCCTAAGTATACATGTATCGTTATTTCTTGTTAGTACGTAGTTTCAAAATGTCTTCATGTTTTATCATGTGATAAATTAAGTCTGATATCATTTTCAACGACCTCCAAAATAATGTCATTAAAATCATTCAGAGAAAATGTGACTGACTAATATTATTGGGAATGCAAAAGTTAGAAGGAAACACAATACATAATAAATATATATGATCAATAATTTCCCAATAAAATAGATAAACACATCAGTACATCCACTGATTAGTTGAGCTGGAAATACAAAGCTAGCTAATTGATTTCTTAGGCATACTTAAGCTAGACAAAATATGAAAACTAGCTATATATAAATAAGAACCTGATACACATTTACGTGTGATCTTTCCATCGTTATTCTCACTATCCAGTTAACATATACTAAATATATATATATATATTGTTTGAGCATATATATATCCATTGTTTTTCTAGTTGTGAAATGACTGATAGGGCTTGATCAAAGGAACGAGAGAGCCACTTAGGTGAAGCGACATGACATCGTTGGTCGAACCCACGAGCTTGCCACTTACAAAGACGGCAGGAACGGCGTTGGCGCAGCCAAGGCGGACTAAGGCCTTTTCGATCTCACGGCAGTCAGGATCGTTGTCGATCTCGTGGATAGTTGGTTGAACCCTAAGATCACGGAAAAGGATTTGCACGGCGTAGCAGAGACAACATGAGCTTTTAGTGAAGATCACAACTCCTTTCTCCGACGACATTCTCATCACCTTGTCCATGATCAGATTCTGATCCGAGGGCTAAGGACGATCGAAAAATTATACTATATCTCTAGGTATATATAGCTTTGATGTATGTTTTTTGTTCGTTAGAAACTCGATGATCTGCTTGGGCTATTTATAGGAAGGCAAGTAGTGCAAGTCTTTGGACTGGTCTTTTTTTCTTTAAACAGGTAATAGTAATTCTTTAAAAAATAGAAATTCAGATTCCCTCTGAAAAATTAAAGCGGCTTTGCGAGAAAAAGACCATTTGTTAATGTTCTGTTTTGGCTGAACAAGTTGTAATATATGATTTCATTTATTTATATTGCATAATATCGAAGAATTGGTACGATAACAGTAAATTAAGCATACGATTCGGGGGGTTATACATTGTAACGATTTCGAATCTTTGTGTCAGATAGATGAACAGTGTGGCATTACTGAATCTCATGGCAAGTGAGTGAACGCTACGCGTGTGTTTTCGTGAATGCTTTGCACATATGGGCCGTATATTGTATATGATTGTATATGTCCTACACTTTTTATGACAAATAAAGATATATTAAGATCAGCTGTAGTTAATCACGCAGCAATGAAATTAGGTAAGTTTGTTTTGATCTTGTCGACTATACAGAATTTTGAAGAGACCGACGAAAAGCTTATAGCAAAGGCATGTCTCTGTCCCTTAAATTATATAGCTTTCGTCGATATGAACGTCAATTAACGGGCACTACAAATTAGGAGTGAAGTTTTTGCTTTATTCGCTTGATATATATAGTGTCACTACAAAAATTACTTGTGCTTTAACCTTAAAACTAACAACATGCATCATGTTAAAGGCCAAAATTGTACTTGGTGTTGATAAGCATGATATTCTATTATATATTTTTAAAAAATTAATCATCTTTGAACATTCGTATTTACATTACTACTTTGTTTAATTTTTTTAATTAATAAATTTAATCTTATGATTATCTTTCAGAGTGAAGCTTATATCGAAGTGAAGTTTTTCGTTTATTCGCTTTTGATATATATATATATATACTTTTTTTTTTCGGCACTAACAAATTTACTTTTGATTTAACCTTAAACTTATAACAACATCATGTAAAGTGCCAAAGTTGTACTTTCTCTCGTTTTTAAACAATTTGATTGACCGGTGTTGGTGTTGAACTGTTGATTAGCAGGATGATATACTATTTTTTCAAGAATTAGTGTTTCTCTTAACATTCGTAATTTTTTTGATATGCTTAAATTAAACCCTAGAGCTACTCTCTCAAATTAAAATGTCACTTTAATACTTAGGGGTCGAATTCCACAAAGAATTAACTCTACACAATAAATTATAGAGTTTTATAATTAAGCTAAACAAGTTGATTTAAATAAAGAAAAGCAATGCAAAATATTAAATAAAACGGTTGTAAATTCAGAAGATCAAAAAGCTAGGTCCAGGGAATTTCTCAGAAAATTACAAAATATTAAATAAATAATTAAATAAGATTCATGCAATAAAAATCAGATCTAGAACTCTAAACTTTTTGGTAAAATAATTCAGTTCTCACTGCAATTATTATCTAAATTTAAAACCAGAAAATCCAAATCTCTTTGTAAAATTCCAAGTTAAAAATCAGCTTTAAGAACAAGTTTAGAAAAGTTCACAAAATTACTAATTCAAATCTCTTTCTAAAAAAAGTAATTTTGTTCATCTATGGTTTTAATCATGAAAAAAATTATATTCTCATATCAATTAATTCCCCTAAGATAATAATTCTAGGTGATCAATCAATAATTATTGTGAAAAACAACCAAGGATGAAGATCATAAAAGATTAAGAACCCTAAAAATCACAGATCTAATAAATCATAAAATCCCTGTGAAAAACCCTGAACCTAACAAGCAAACTACTCAAGACATATTCAATGAAGAACAAAACATAATTCTGAATAATAAGCAATTGAAATTAAAAGAGTAAAGATGGAGTTTATGAATTCTTCTCTCAAAACAGTTCAGATCTCTCTCCCAAAAGCTCTCAAAATCTCACAGGATTGCAAAAAATAAAACTTGCTAGAATAAAACTTTTGGGTTTGTAAAACCTAAAAATACTATTTATATGTCCTAAAACACGTCAGGGAATTGTGTTGCAAATATGGAAAACTTTGGCTGAATTTGTGAAACTTCCAAAACTTGATTCTCTCGTTGGCTAAACACGGTGTCGATCGATGCTAAATCAATGTCGATCGACACTCCCTCTCTGTTCTGACTCCAAGTTTGTTTCTTCGGGATTAATGCTTCAAAATGATCCGAATTGCTCCATCCTAGAAAACCTGTAACGACTCAAAAACATCCTAGAAAACAAATCAAAAGACTCTAAAATACTCCTTATATCATGGTTAAAAACCACAAAAACCATGATTATATATCATTTCTCTAATTATATTAATAAATATCTTCTTGTGATTATCGTTCAGTCTTTTTTAAAAAATAATCTGATTAGATATACCGATCGACAAATATTAATAGACACCATTGTAAAGCCAAATTAATTACTGCGAAACTATGTGGGTTTGTCAATATATTAACGCCAGATTCCTCCGATAGCTCATTAATTATAGGTCAGTGATTGAATCCTTTGGCCAAAAAAATAAGAATGAATAGCCAAAACGGGATTCGAGCTTTCGGTGATCGATCATATATATATATATATATATCTATCAACTACGTACTTGAGTATTCCCTTACTTCTTGTGCGCCCCTACCACCAACTTGCTTAAAGATTAATATTCGTTGCTCATCACACACTTACACTCATGTTTGATTCTGCTCTTGCCGTCTCTCTACAAGGACGTATCTAGTGTAGAACGGTCGTCCAGTCGCTGGTTATGTATGTATCGTATCATTATTTTGCAAAATGTTTTTTTTACCCTGACGATATCTTACGTATAAAACAGAATTAACTAACTGCAAAAGTTTGGTTTGTATATGTTTCGTATGTACTCACCAACCAAAATTTTACGATGATTTAAGTGGTCGAAACAAATTTAGAGGAGATTTCTATTTATTTATATATATGTAAATATATATATATATATATATCTTGCGTCACCAAATGATGGTTTAATGTGTAAACATTTTTGCAATCTTTCTATCACTCGATCAAATTTGCAATGCAACGTGAATCTTCGCCGACCACATGATTTAGACTTTTAGTTAGCGTTGTTCTATATATGTTCCGATGACTTGTGGGTGGAGCTTTTGAAGTGTATGAGATTCTCTCTTTTTTTCGATTCACCAAAGATAAGGGATCCTATAGTACTCACATACGTGTATGATTCGTTCTTGATAACCATCCTTTGTCTTGTCACGTCGTCGATCTATCAAGTTACCATCCCGATACTTTGCTATTAGATAAATATATACCCATTCGTTATAGTACGATAACACTAATCTCGATTCAGTAGTAGTGTTTGAGTTTACTTTTTACGTGGAAATCTACACTAATATTACACTGTACTTAAAGGTACAACTTGTCTTTTCTTCCGTACAACGTAAGTCAACATACATATATACATCGATACATGTATAGAAATTATTATAACATAGCAATCCATGCGAAGGAAGCAAAGCATTTTAATACATCTATGCTCCCTCCAGATTATGTATATTATAAATGCGCTTTTAGCACATCGATTAATTATTGACAGAATACATGTGCATATATACATATACATATATAGATAGGTGTATACATACATGCACGATGATCGGAAGCTATAACCATATGGCCTTAGCGTCTTTAAGCATCTGCTTGAGCGAGCCGTCGACGTGGGACGAGATGATATCTTTGGCTGATCCGATGTACCTTCCTCCAACGAAAACAGCTGGCACCGCCGGGTTTGATGAGCCGAGGGCACGTAGAGCCCGCTCCATTTCACGGCCTTCAGGGTCTTTGTCGAGCTCGTGGATCGCCGGACTAGCTCCTAGTTCGTAGAATAGCGTCTTAATGCTATGGCACATACAACATGAGCTCTTTGTGAATATCACCGCCGCTTTCTTCGACGACAAATCTCTTATTCTCTCCATTTGTGATGATCAAGAAAAGTTGGTTATCAAGTGTTGTTTTCTGTGATGAGAAAGGCTTAGGTTGTGTTGAACATATGCTTGGATCAGCCGTTATTTATAATGGTTATTGTGGAAGAATTTGGATTATTTTATTTTGGGCTTTTCTTCCGATAATAAAGATACAATGGACAAAATATATAAATATATATATATATATATAAATGTACCCCACACGAGATATATGTTGTAATTGAAGTACCCCACAAACAAAATTAAAATTTCCTAGAAAGAGGTTAAGTTCTTTGTGATATAATTTTGGATAAGAAAAAAATGCTTACCCTTGTTATGATTTCGGTGATGGAGACACTTGTTCCTGTTTAGTGATTTAGTTGATTTTTAATGAAATTGTTCTTACAATGGACTTATTATAGTAAGATGGGACTAATTAAAGTTATAATCTCACAATATATATTATATCAAAAACTAATAGAGAGACGAGTTTTATTAGTTTCGGTCCATGGCTGTCTTTGGCAGTAGCATCACGTACCCAAAACATTTATATGTTTTTCTTTTTTATAGTGGAAACGTGGAAGGTTAACAATTTGCTGTAATGTGGCATGAACAAAAAGGAGATAGTTGATGCGTTTTGTTAATAAATATAATAATGTCATTAACATAATTAATTGTATCTATAATATAAAGTCTAGTTACCTGAAAAAGATAAAGCCATTACTAGACAAAATCATCTCGTATATGTTGGCACTAAACGTGGACGACAAAAAAATCTATATGCAATAATAATTGGTAGATAGATGCATGAATTTCGTAATAGGATTAAATGTATATTATTATGATTATTAAAGCCTAAAAATGTCTATACACTATGTTTCCATATATATAGTTGTTACATTTAAAATTAAAATTTTGAAGTGTATGCAAAGAGAAAAAAAAAATGAAAAGAGCAGAGATTTGGTGGTGAGTGGTGACAGTTGCGTCATCTTTGACATGGAGAAAAATCTGAGATAAGAAGTTTATCCAAATCTGACCCCACTCGACAAATCATAAATATGTATAATATCTGTGCGTGGGTAATAAGGAATAAATAATTTGACAATGTATAACAAAAAAGTTATATATTCCAGTACCTAAATGATATATATGTAAATGTGTGTGTGTAAATGAAGATACTAGCCTATCCATGTGTCGCCTACTTGGTTTGTTTCACCGTAACCCATTTAGACATATATTCCTTTTTTCTCATAAACTGAAATCGACTATTTTATTGAAATTATTGGGTTGACATCTATGAAAAGAACCTTTTACGTTCATTGTTGTACAGTAAACAGTCAAACCATCGGTTCGAAAAATATATGTTTGCCAAGCCAATGCGATCCTATTACTATTGGGTTTGATTGATAACCCATAATAAGATGGCAAACACATTTTTTTTCTTGCCAAAATGGGAGTTGCCCTTTCCTAGCGTTTTATGGCCAAATATGCTTAGGCAACCAAAACTACAGTTTCAGTTTAAGACACTCACTCTCCTCCACTAGGGCCATCGAGAATCGGTCTTCAGACAAAACATATGAACATTTTTCGTATTTAAATATATTTTAATCTTATTTTAATTTACTATAAATATAAATATATATTCTTATAAATATCCTCACCTATGTAAATATAGTAGGTTAGATTTTAATATTTCCAGTTGTCGGAAAATCAAACTACGTGGCCCCTCATGCAAGTTTTTGATATTTTGTTATTTTAGGTCACACTCACATCTCGACCGTCCATATGGATTCGTTTTATCGATTGATTCTTTTTAGCTTTTTTTTTTTCTTCTTTTTTTTGTAAATAACAAAAAGCGTTGACAGAATAACATATCGTCGTCACTACTTGCCAAGATTTTAGGTTCCAAACTGATTCGATAACACACGATAAATAATGATATTCTTCGTTTTTCGAAAATTCTATAAACCTTCTCACCGACAGAGAGGGCTCTGTGGATCAAGAAAGCCCACAAGGCTCGCTTTGACAAGGCCTTTTGACCCATAATTTACGTCGATCCTTAACATTAGCCCATTTTCCTTTTTTTTTTTCTTGTTCTTTTAGTAATATCTTTTGTCGCCTGAGAGCCGTAAACCCTAAATTACACTAAGCTTCTCAATTCTTCTCTCTCTCCTACGATCAAAAGGTATGAACTCGGAACCTTTCTCTCGCGTTCTCACTATTTGATATAGTCAATTCCTTTTTAATTCAACGGGTGCTCTAGCTTTTCTCTAATAGATAGAATGACATAAAGTTTGGTTATTTCATACAAAAATATATATCATTTTTTTTTGGTTCGGGGTTATGTTCTTCTAGTGTTAGGTCTCAGTGAATTTGGTGGAATACTTCTTAAGTAGTTGGGTGGTTTGGTCTTGCTTGTAGAGCTATTGTGTCCTTTGGATTGAATTTGTTTGCAGTCTAAACCAAATTACGTCTGGTTAGATAATTGGGTTTGTCTGTCACTTGTTCACTGGCTCTTCTCTGAAGGTTCTTGGTATCTCTCTTATCTTGACATTGTAGCTTATTTATCTATAGGCTTCTCATATGGCAGACAGTAATACATCTGGAGATAATGTATCCGAAGAGACCCCCTTGGATGCTTCACATGAAACTGTTGATGAGATGCTTGCCCGGCACAGGTAGCATTGTTTGGATAATTGGCAATGCGTCTTGCTTTTTCAACTTTATATCATCAAACAATATGAGTGATTGATGCTAAGTGTTGATGTTGTCTATTGCAGGCAAGAGATAAAACAACTACAGAACAAGGAGACAGAGCTGAAAAAGGCAGCTGCTAAAGGAAGCAAAGCTGAACAAAAGGCTAAGAAGAAGCAAGTCGAAGAAGACATCTCGAAACTCTCCACAAAGCTCAAGGAGAAACAGTTGAAAGAGCTCGGCTCGCAAGGTTTTAGCAGCAGCGGCAGCAGCATTGCCAAGGACGAAACTAGTGAGAAAAAAGGAGACATGGACACTCTAGTGAGAGCTATAGCCGGAGTCTCAGTCACTGCTCAGCAAGAGCACTCAAAGCCCAGCAAGAGCGTGAAGAGGCGCGAGAAACGGGCTAAGGAAGAAGCAGACAGAGAGCAGAGAATCAAAGAGGAGCAAAGCCATGTGACAAGTGATCGTATGATTGAGAACCAAAAGCTTGAGAAGAAGCTTAAACCATTGGGACTAACGATCAGTGAGATAAAACCAGACGGGCATTGCCTTTACCGTGCTGTTGAGAATCAGCTTGCCACTCGCTCAGGCGGTGCATCTCCCTACTCATACCAGAAGCTAAGAGAAATGGCTGCTTCCTACATGAGAGACCACAAACCCGATTTTCTCCCCTTTTTCTTGTCAGAAACTGTGTCCGAGTCGGAGGGATCTGCGGAAGAGCGGTTTGAGAAATACTGCAGAGAAGTCGAGTCAACCGCGGCTTGGGGAGGGCAGTTGGAGCTTGGAGCGTTAACACATTGTTTGAGGAAACACATAATGGTGTTTTCCGGATCGTTTCCAGATGTTATAATGGGCAAAGAGTATAAATCCAGTGATGACTCGAGTCTGATGCTATCGTATCACAGGCATGCTTTTGGTCTCGGGGAGCATTACAACTCCGTCGTGCCCATCCCCAACATCACCGGATGATGATGGACTTTACATCAAGCTTTTAAGAAAAGTACTTTTGTATCAAAAGTTTTACTGAAAATTCTTTCTTCGTTAAGTGTTTGTTGGATTTGCGAAAAACAATCTGTAACTTGAATTTTTTCCTTTGGTACAAGGGCGAAGCATAATCTATTATCTTCTATACAGTTGCAGGTTTTTTTTTTAATTACGTAGTAGCATTGTACGGAGAAAATGACACTGAAGAAAAACATATGATGACCTTTGAACAATATTGCGAGCCAAATTTTGGCAGACAGTTTTAGAGATCTAAAAGAGGGAATGTAAGGTACACAAGTTGTTCCTTCCGAATCTTTGGGGTTTTATCACCGCAAGAAGAAGAAAATCAAGAAAACAAGAGATGAAGAATCTATGCTTATTATCACCCATAAATTTGCTATTTCAATCATGGTGAAAAAATAGACACATGGCCTTATCACGAATCTGCCAAAGATTCTTTCATTTCTGTAGATTTCCAAATCTGGTGTCAGAATCATGCTTTCAAAACGCAATGAACAACAAAGACTCTTTGAGAGTTACTTAACCAACTCTCACATTTTAGATAAGTTGTGTGATTCAACCATGAAAAATGGTTATCACAATAGAGTAAAGCTAAAAGCAAGAACTGTGTTTGATATTACTCACTTGCTCTCTAGACTCCAGGTCATACTAGCAGAAAAGCAGCTCAAAGATGAGCCTTTTTCTTTGTTTTTCTTGCTTTCCGTTTCTTTAGAGCCTGAAACTTGTGGGGAATCTATTGTTGCTTGAAAAGATAGGCATCTAACTGGATAAACCATAATCCAATCTCCACCTCAGTGGATGCATCAAAAGCAAAAAGATATTACAAAGAAAAAAGAAAAGCACTATAGATTGTACATGATCATACTGTTGCATACTTCCCCTGGATCCGTGGATCGTGGATCATTACAAACCATATGGCAGGGATATTTCCGTAATTAGGAAAAAAAAGTGTACATGAACTGTATATGCAACTTGGTTCTGATATCAAAATCGAAAGAACCTAAGTTCATGCAGTTTTTAGAGAACGCCAAAGGACACATCACTAGTAGGGAAGTAAAGTAGTGACAAAGATCTGATTCATGCAATCTTACCATCCTCTACATATCCAACTCTATAAATAGGCTTACTTTGTAGTAGCATCAAAGCAAAAAAAACAAACATAAACATCCTTTAGTTCTCTCTCACACACAGTCACACTTAAGTCCTTACATTTGTATCATTATTACTGTACATCAAAATGGAAAGCGTTAAAAGTTTAGTTGCAGACAAACCAGTGGTGATCTTCAGCAAAAGCTCTTGCTGCATGAGCCACTCAATTCAAACACTGATCTCAGGGTTTGGGGCGAAGATGACAGTCTACGAGCTAGATCAATTCTCAAACGGTCAGGAAATCGAGAAGGCATTAGTACAGATGGGGTGTAAGCCCAGTGTACCAGCTGTGTTCATAGGACAACAGTTAATTGGTGGTGCTAACCAGGTAATGACTCTCCAAGTGAAGAACCAACTAGCAGCGTTGCTAAGAAGAGCCGGAGCCATATGGGTGTAACAGAAGACAAGAATGTTCCAAATGCAAACTAGGATAGAATAAGATGAGAGTGATATATATAGTTGTTTTTGCCTCTTCTTTGTGTTTTTGTTTTCTTTTGGGTCGGGTTTCGAGTTTCTACAATGCACGGATATGTTTTCAACAAGTGCAACTCTGTAGTTACACAACCCTAGTGCTAAGATCAAGAACTTGTATTTCTCAGTTACTATACTTGTTATTTATAACAACAATCTATGTAAAAGCACTTACGAGGAATAAAAGAGAAAGATTTGCTTTTTCATTGATTCTAGAAAGATTGTTCAACAAGAAGAAAGGCCTTTTTTATTCATCAGCCAAGAAAAAAGAAGAAACAAACAAAAGATTTGACTCACTTCTTCATCTTCACTTATAAATGTAATCTTTTAAAAGGCCATTCGCATGCTCTACCTCAGAATGTCTTCTCCAACAATCAACAGCTCTAGACACTGTAGCTTTGGCCTCCCGAATCTCTTGAGCCGAGAACTTGTGCTCTATGATTCCCAAAGGTCCAGGTTGAAGAACATTGATCACAGTTTCAGCTTCTTTCTCGAGTTGCCTGTTGTAATATTAAACCTTACTGTATTTCACCATAATAAACACACACACACAAATAGATCTTTCCTTGTACAAAGCATTACCCCAAAGTTGTAATCTAAACGAAAATAAACCTAAATTATTTCTGATAGAAATCAAAATATCCAAATCGTCAATTCGAAGAGATACACAGATAGAAATCTAATAGTACAACAAGGAAGAGAAGAGAAAACAATGGAGGAACCTGAAGCTCCCGGAGAAGGGTAATGCTCTAGCGATCCTGTAAATCGACATCGTCGCCGGAAAAAAAAAACGAAATTGACGACCTCACCACCACCGACTTTAAACAGAAACTAAAGTGGAATCAATTACCTCCGGATGTTTCAGAAGGTTTCAGTTTTGAGTTAAAGCTTCCATTGGGCCAAGTGAAACTGAGAATTAGAATTTATATGGGCTTTAAGGCCCAATAAACCATAAGGGTTTCTACTGTGGTGGCGACTGGCGAGAATGGTTTAGTACTAACAGCCAAACACATCTAAAAGGCTTTTCCTTTTTCTTATCCGGCAACTCCCGCGCCACTCGTCTTCTTCCACCTCTCTCTAGACAAACAATGAATAGCTCGATGACGACGAATCCTACGGCTCGAGCCTTCCTTCATCTTCACTCTTTACCTTTCACTTTGCGTTCGAAGCAGTCACCGGCAGGAGTATGTCTAGCCTTGTGGCCGCCTTCTCCGTCTCGCAGGACTCGGCGACTCGTCTGTATGGCCGTAAGTGATTCTTTACTCCCAATGTTCGTTTTTTTCTTTCTTTCAAAGTCTGTTATTTGTTCGATGATTTGTGTGTTGTGAATTTTAGGAACCTTACCTCATTAGGAAAATGGAGTCTGTTGAGAAGACATGGAAGGAGTTGTCGGTATGTTCTTACACTTCTTGTATTAATAATGAGTGTTTTTTTTTGTTCATCATCTTATGGGTTTTTAATTAATTGTAGGTGAAACTAGCTGACCCAGATGTTGTTTCGAATCAATCTGAATACCAAAAACTGGCACAGTCCATGTCCGAGCTTGACGAGGTATTTGCATATTCTTTTTAGTATTTCAAATTTGCAATTTTTTTCTAGGCTTTCTTAAAATTGACTACTTCAATTGTATGTAGGTTGTATCAGTCTTCAGGAGATTCAAGGACTGTGAGAAGCAGTTATTAGAAAGCAAAGGTATCTTCTTCAAGTCTTCTCCTTTATTTTTTCCTATGCTTTTGATTTTGTTTACCAGGAAGCTTGTTTTGATTGGTCTATTGCTTCAGTTTTGGCGAAAGAGGCTGGGGATGATGAAGATATGGCTGAAATGATAGGAAGTGAAATCGACTCTCTTTCTAAAGAAATTGAGGAGCTTGAAAAACAACTTAAGGTTTTGACCCTTTTTCCTTCAGCAATCTTAGCTAGGTTCCATAGCTGATGTTATTTGGCAGCTAAAATTTGAATCCCTCTTTTGATTCGGATCCTTAAGTTGTATCATTGTGTTTGCTTGTGTCAGGTGTTACTTCTTCCTTCCGATCCTCTTGATGCCAGAAACATATTGCTCGAAGGTAACTGACTAATTCTGTCTTGACAAGTAGTATCATTTGTCCAACACTAGCCTTTTTTCTTGTAAAACTGCCTTTTGCTCGCACTTCCCTCCATTGTTATACTTATGACTTATCTACTTCTGGACGAGTCTGAACTTCTAGTTCCTTCTTCCTTCTGCAGTTAGAGCAGGAACTGGTGGTGATGAAGCTGCAATTTGGACTGGTGACCTTGTAGGTACATGCTTTCCTTTATTTTTTTTCTATCTGTTTCTGATGTCTTCTGATCGGGAATGCTTAGAATTTTTAAAAATTAAATGCAGTCTGATGGTAGTTCACCATTTTATTTCAACTCTATTTCATAAAAAAAAAAAATATTTCAAATGTGATTGTTCCTATATTTCATGGCTAAGAGAAGCAAGTACAATAAATGAAAACTTAGAGATTCTACAGTGAATCAATCTACCTTGTATTATTCTATTGCTTGCAGGTGCGGATGTATCAGAGGTACAGCGAGCGCAGCTCTTGGAAGTATTCAATGGTTTCATGCTCAGAGGTGAGATGCTCTGGTTTTTCTTTTGGCATTTTAAGGAGTGTGTTATAAAAATTGCAGTAGAGCATAACAACTTAGAGACATTTTACTCACACATACAGCTTTTAATCTTCTTACTTTTATAAGGCTGAACATGGGGGTTACAAGACGTGTGTGATGGAGATTAAAGGAAATCGTGTCTATAGCAAGCTCAAATATGAATCTGGTGTTCATCGAGTCCAGCGTGTTCCTCAAACAGAAACACAGGGTCGTGTACACACTTCTACAGCAACTGTAGCTATCATGCCAGAGGTAAACTAGCTTTCACATGTTGCATTTTTTGATATTATGATTTAAACTTGGTAACCAGTCCAAAACTGTCAACTCTGCTTTGTTTCTGTTGTTATTATAGGCTGATGAAGTGGAAGTGGTGATTGACCCAAAGGACATTGAACTTACATCTGCAAGATCTGGCGGCGCTGGAGGTTATGCTAAAGAAATTCACTTTCTGTTTCTCTTACATTTCACTTGCTGATAATACTGAAAAGAGGTCTTGGTACAGGGCAAAATGTGAACAAGGTGGAGACGGCTATAGATCTATTCCACAAACCATCAGGTATACGCATTTTCTGTACAGAAGAAAGGACTCAGATTAGGAACAAGGCTCGTGCTTTCCAGCTTCTGCGAGCAAAACTGTAAGCAACATTCAAGGAGCAATCTCTGTGCTCTTCTTCTTATTCCTCTATCAATTCCCACTTTAGTCTTTTCTTGTTCATACATTATATTTCTATATATTAGGTATGAAATAAAAGTAAGGGAACAACAAGAGAAGATAAGGAATGAAAGGAAATCTCAGGTCCACTTCATTTTACTATTCTTAGAGTCTATCTAAACTCAAGTTGATCATCGAATATTCATCTTATTCTGCTCTATGTCAATTCTTGTGGAAACAGGTTGGGACTGGAGCTCGTTCAGAAAAGATAAGAACATACAATTATAAGGTAATACACGGATTCAGAGCCTTGCTTTAAAACATGATGAATTCTGTTTTGCTTATGATGTCTGAAAATTACAGGACAGTAGAGTGACTGATCATAGGCTAAAGATGAACTTTGCGCTTCCAACATTTCTTGACGGTGCTTTAGAGGACGCAGTGCAGGTCCTAAACCTTAAACTTTTATGTTACCTTTATATTAGTTAATGTGGCGGACCTTAAAGAATGTTTTGTTTAATTCTTATTGCAGGCTTGTGCTGCTTTGGAGCAAAAGGAACTCATGGAAGAACTCTCGGAGTCTGTAGCTGCTTCTTCTCCTACTTAAGGATAAATCCTGAAACTATACTCAAATGAATACTTTGTACACACATGATAATTAAGATTTTTGTTTATTTATATATATCCTTGCATATGAATGATTTTATGAACAAATTAGCTGTACTGGTGAGCATAACTGATTGGACCAAACCATTCTAA
Organism: Camelina sativa; assembly: GCF_000633955.1. NCBI lineage: Eukaryota > Viridiplantae > Streptophyta > Magnoliopsida > Brassicales > Brassicaceae > Camelina > Camelina sativa. Next base: position 371,152 of record NC_025700.1, read on the forward strand.
AAACAAGAATTTCTAAAGTTATTACTTTTGCCGGAAACACAGTTTACAAATGTTCGGCATGCAAGTCTCGTAGCCTGATTGACATTAATCTGAAAACTGAAGAGAACTAGCTCTTTGGTTGTCTACAACAAACTGTCTTCAAAACTTTAAGCATTGGTTGGGGTCATTATAAACTAAAGTGATGACATGAGAAACATTATGATTTTGACAGCATCAATCAAAAACAGATGACAATAACGTCATAATTCACATTAAAAGGAAGCCTAAGAGAAACAAAAATAGATATTATGTTCTGTCAAGGGCATGGCTGAAGAGCAGAAACCTGCTGAAATTTCCGAACATACTTATCGACGAACACACAATCTTTAATCTTAAGAATCTGGAAATAGTTCAAATCTTCTTTCTTGACAAACCCTTTAGACAGCAGCTCAGAGATCACAACGTTCCTTGGTTTGATTCTCTTCTCCAAGCTCAGACCCAAAAGAAAAGGTTGCATAGCAATGGCACCAGGCGGGAGACCCACATTGTTAATGAGGTAATCCATGGTTCCCGTTATCTTCTCATCCGATATCTTCACACAATTTGGGAATCTCATGAGTGCCGCCACGCAATCGTCTGTGGACCAACCAAACTGTTTGTACAGTCCAAACTTGTGTTCCACAGCGAATTCACTAACATGGAAAAAAACCAACATAGCATGAACGAAATACATCTTTTTGGGGTCAAAACCAAAGTCGCGAACTCTGTTTAGGACCTCGTTGAACTTTCTCTCGGAGCAGAAGAACACGAGTGGACCATTTTGGACCAGTCTCTTGATGCTTTGGTCCCGGACTCCAAGATCCCGACAGAGGGATAGCCGTGTAGCCAAGTACTTCGCAGTGTCCAATGTGAAAATCCAATATCCACGTCTCAAGCATTTAAGAACATTTTCTTGCTCGCCGAGTATGCTCATGAGGGAATCATAGCAAGGGATCAGCCTGTTGGTCAAACTAAGGGACAGCGTTGTGGGACAATTTGAGATCAGTTTCGCCGTATCAGATCTCGATAACCCGATTGAACGGAAAAACATGAGCTTTGGTAAGAGTACAACCTCTGGGTTCACTATCAGAATACTGGGGAATGAATTGACAACCCTAATGATCTGCTCATTGGTGAAGCCACTGTTCTTGAGCAGTGTGAGTACAGAGTCTGGTCTTTCTGAAGATGACAACTTAACGAATCTGGACTTTGACTTGGCAGATTCCAATGACAACCCACATGAGTTCACGAGATATGAGACAGTAAACGACTTTAACCATGGTCTCTTATCTTTGGCAACCTCCTCTGTTTCCCCTCCTTCTGATACTGAACACAGTGTTCTTCTTCTCAGTAGAAACCTTAGCTTATGAGTGAGAAATTTCGAAACGGACACAGAGTCTCCGGAATTAAACGGACGCGAAGAAGATATCAGACAAAACCGTCGGCAGTATAACAACAAGTTTGACATGATAAATAAAACCCTAAATCCAAAAAACTCTCTTCCAAATCTCACCCTATAAAATCGAATGTGATAGCAACAAACGCCAGGGATTTAGGATACACCAAAATCACGGCCAAAACTAATGACAAAATCCTAGAAAAAAAAAACAGATCCGTTTTCTAGCCCAAATGCATTGGTTCTGGGAACAAGGAAAAGAAGAGGCTCACGGAGATGTTGACACTGCAACAGTAGATTGATCACGTTAAGAAAATCTCGCTGGCATTCGTTAAGCCCAAGTCCTGGCTGGCCTCGTGCGGTTTTAAAATCTTTCGCTGGTGTTTTTTGGCAAGCTCTCACTCAGGCCTTTTGGGTTTGGGAAGAGGAAGATGAATCAGATTGATAAGCAAATTACCATTCTACCCCTCACTGTATTGAGTAGAAAAAAAAAGAAAGAAGGAATTGGAACTATGTAATATATGAAGATAATATTATAAATTAGTAAATTACTAGGAACAATGTTAAATTGAAGAAAATAGCAACAGACAGAAAGAAACAAAAAAAAAAAAGACACAAGTGTTAGTGAAGTTGGTGAACAATAAAAAGATGTGTTCGAGAGCGTGAGAGCACGCATTTAACGTGTTTGACTCCTTAACGTTGAGAGAAATATCTTTGACTTTGATATGAGAATTGTGCACTGTGTTGGACGAAACTACCCATTTACCGACTCGTCTGCTTTACTATTTTTGGTTCTTATCCACACGAACGATGGGGTAATTTCGTCAGTTTTTGGTCCTCAAGCTTCAGTCATATCCCCCACTTGTTGTACTTGCGTTACCTATGGTTAAATACGAAAACTATATTGTCGTGATGAAGCCAAAACTGCTTTATACAATTTACATAATTTTACAATTACTAAATGATCTTTTACTTAAAATGCGTAGATGCATATATAGAGGCGATCTTATATATTATGTGTTATAAATACGATGTACTTCCAACTTCATAGCACGTGGCATTTCCGTATATACCAGAGCTTCGCCGCTGAGTAGTGCAACCACTTTCTTACGCGTCAAAGGAGAACCCTGTTTTGTACTAGATAGTAGTTTTGTCTCTTTACGTTTTTGTTTGTTTGTTGACAACGGTCGTCTCTCTACGTTTAATTTTCTGTCTTCAGCTCTTCATTTCTTTATAGTAGTTTTTTAGTTTTCTCTCCTAACTTATTATACGAAGCAATCAGCCATCTTTAAAAAAGTGAGTGTTACGATTTATCGGAGTACATTTTTGTTCCTCATGTATTATCAAATTGGTCTCGAGATCCATAGGAATGTACCGATAAGTGATAAGTCACCTCTCTCGTATCATCATCATAATATGAAATTCGCCCCTATTTAATGGATTACAGAAGAACCTAATGCTGTGGTTTACTAAATGAGCATAAAATAGCAAGTGGGAGATTTGCACATTTTTCTCGAAGCCATACAGAAAATAAACCATCATAATCAACGAATTAAACCATTATGCAAGACAACTTAACCAATTTTTTTATATATTTGTATGGCAGCAACCATTTTCTTGTGCATCTTATTTTCTATAATTAGAGTATGCTATGTAGATATTAATGCTGCATTTTTATGTACAAAAGTAGATTATGATAGCAGTATACTGCGAGGTAAGTTTTTTTGTTTTGTTAATATATTATTTTAATACTAATTTTGTTTTATGTACTTTTTTGTTAATTTTAGTGATTTAGTATATAATCCACGGTATATCGCACACCATTTTTTGTTTAACAAAATCTTAATTAAATCAGTTTGACATATTTTATATTAGTGTTGTTAAAATAGTAAGATGAGAATTTAACCCGTATTAAAGTATCATATTAATGATATTTTATTTTTTAGTATTATTAATTCAATCTTGTGTTATTTTGAAAATTTAGTATGTTTAAACACTCATAATTTTAGACTTTTTCTTAAGTTTAGATATATCAATTATAAATTATAAACTTCTTAAAATTTTATTTACTATATACGGTAAATTTACTACATATGTATATTGAATACATACTTTTATATCAATTGAGTAAAATATGTTTGTTTACAAAAAAAATCAAATCACATTATATGCAGAAAAAAATATATTTTTATTAATAACTTTTTTGGATGTGAATATAAATATTTAATGACATTACTGGTAAATATTTCCAAAAACATTTCTTTAAGCAAAACATGCTGCAAAAATACTAGTATAGATTCTATATACCATAATAATAAATTTAGATTGACACTGATATTTTTGAATTATTTATACGGAGATATATCCCTTATATATTAAAAGAGAAGCATTGTTACATAAAATACTGACGTGTCGCACTCACAGAGCTCGAGTCACTATTTCCTTTATTTGTCATCAGTTTCTAATAATAGAATATTTATATTTACATACCATTGTATTTTTTTAAAAATCCCTTATATATTAAAAGAGAAGCATTCTCACACAAAATGCTGACGTGTCGCACTCACAGAGCTCGATACACTATTTCTTTTATTTGTCACCAGTTTCTAATAATAGAGTATTTACATTTACATACCATTGTATTTGTTCAAAAATATAATTAACACCCAAAATTAAATTCTTATATTCTCTTTCTAACTTAATTATATCTTTTAATTACATTTTCATAAAATCTTTAAAATGAATTTTAAGAACTCTTTGTTCATATAATAAGATTGATATTATAATAATTTTTACGGGTTAAATTTTAATTATTTAAAAAATATATATATTTTTTAAAAAAATTATATATATATATATATATACTACACAATCGAATTTTGATTCCAATTACCGATAAATAAAATAGATTTTGTAAATAAAAATTACTGTAAAAATATTTAATAATTATTTTATACCGCACATAGTGCGGGTTGTTACCTAGTAAAGTGATATCACAAAAATGCATAGTAAATGGAATATAAAGATGTCAAAATCAATGGGGGAATGTGGGTACCTTTACAAAGTTTACATGTACTTTATGAAATTTCGCCACATAACAAATACAATCTTGGAATTGAACCATAAATATATTTATATCATTAGTTTCACGTACGTGTGTTTGATTCCAAAACTAAATGAGTCTGACTATATTAGTGAAAAAAATGTGCAAGGCAAAATATTAACAGTTAAAAAAAATAAGGCACCATATATCTCTTTCACGCGCCTTTGTATAGTTACACATTTCAGACTACCAGCAAAAAGCTAGTATAGATATGTGATCTTATAAACCAAAAAAAAAAATGAAAGTGAAAGGTCAGTTTATTTTCCATCATATTATTATTATTATTTTTGACAATATCATATACTCCTTCCATTACAAAATATAAAATATTTTAACTAAAAGCAACGCAAATAAACTTTTTACTACATATTAGAAAATATTATATTAATATAAAAATTGGAAACTTCAAAACATACTATTATAAATAAAAAATTCTCTTTTAAAACATCTAATATTATAATATTATGAATACGAGAGGGAGGGAGTATATTTTAAATATTCTTATACATGGTTACTTTGATTATGTTTGTTACACGTATAGAAGGAAAAAATGGAAACATAATAAATAAAAATAAATAGGGAAAAAAATAAACCGCGGCTGCCCTATAACCAAAACCCGGGAGTTTCTTCTTACGTTTTTGTTTTTGGTTGGGTTGGGTTGGGTTTGGATTAGGGCTGGGGGTTGCTTAATTGATTTTACCCAGCGACAAAAGAGAGATCGATACTCCCTTTTATTTTTATTTTGTGATCCTTTTGGGGGACGCAATCAGAATATACACAATTCTGCTTTCATTCGATCCGATTGTTTTCCTTCAATTGAATTCGCCGATACTTCTGCTTAATTGTTTGTTGTTTACATCATAATAATTCTGGGTTTCTTCTACTTTTGTCTGCTGTGTATTTCGCTTTGATCGGACTTTTATAAATTCGATCCTTATTAGAGGTTGTTCGATTTGGGTTGGATTCGTTGATCCGTAAGATTACACTTTTGTGTTACGGTGTGTGTTTTTTTTCTAGGGAGGATTCGGGTCTGATTTGATTTTTTTTTTGGGGCTTTGGGTGATTGCAATGTTACAAAGGGGCTAGGGTTGTTTAACTCTAGGGTTTTCGTTCGAGGTTAAGCTACTAGAAGTATTAGATACTTAATCATGGAGGAGTCTGAACTTGAAGAAGGAGAGGCTTGCTCTTACAATATTACCAACGATTACGGTGGTGGTAGCATAGACCCTGATAGCGATCTCTCTTACATTGTGAGACCTTCTTCTCAGCTTATCTAGGATTGTATTTTGTATTTTTAATTGAGAAAACTGGAATTATGAATTGTGCAAGTGTTAATAATAATGTTGCAGTGTTTTCTGTGTTACCTAGTCTAGTCTCTTTGAATTATACATTGCATCATCACTTTGGGTAGTGATATATACTTGTGGTATGTGTATGTAGTTTATATGGTAATATACTTTGCTTGGTAGTTCCATTATGATTCAATTGCAACAAAACAACCACCTTAATTGCGCATTTTAGATTGGTCAATTGGTTAAACTTCAAGGATTACTATCTCTACCTTTTATTTGGAATTTTTTAGTTTCCGAATTCGCGCTGCGTTTATTCGATTGATTTTTTTACATCTTGTCGGTTCAAATTTTGCTGGAAATGTGTCCATAGAGAGATTTTGAAAGCCTTTTTTTTTTTTGTCTCTTTTATATTCACTTCAGTAGTATCCAAAAAACATAAGTTCCGTTAATGCGTCCTCATCTTAGAGTATAATCTATGTTTCGGCTGTTGACTTCATTTTTCTATTGTTTAATTTGAAGGATGAGAAGCTTCATCACATCCTTGGACACTTCCAGAAAGACTTCGAGGGCGGTGTTTCAGCAGAGAATCTTGGTATGTTGATGTGTGGCAGCAACTTTTCTTCTTGGTTGGTCCACAAAGTGTGAAACTAGTCCTTTGAATTTGATTACAGGGGCGAAATATGGTGGCTATGGCTCTTTCTTACCAACTTATCAGCGTTCCCCTGTTTGGTCTCACCCGAAGACTCCAGCAAAACCTCAGAGTTCTATAGGGACTAGATCCCCAAACAACTTACTAGGAGAGGTATATTGTTTCTCTTTGTCTGCGCTTTGCTCTTTGTAAATGCTGTAATGCTTACTCTCTTACCTTATTTCCTACTCTCAGTCTCAGAGTGGCAACGCAGCTTCGTCTAGTGTTCCTAAAAAGGCGAAATCTGGGCTTACTTCTTCTGGAAACCCCAAAAAATCAATGAAATCCAAGAAACCCAATTCTAGTTCCAGACAGGAATCTGCATCCAAGAAACCGGGTGTCTTCAGTAAACAGAACTCTCTGAAGCTTCGGATAAAGATGGTATCAGATGGTTTATCCACAGAAAAGAATGCTGCTGCGATATACAGTGGCCTTGGACTCGATGTCTCACCTTCTTTGTCATTAGATAATAATAGTCTTTCAGGCAGTGAAGGGATGAATGGGGAACCTCAAGGTTTTTCTCCTATGGAGTCTCCCACCAGTATTCTTAATGTGAGTTTGCTTTGTTACACCAATACTGAAAC
>NC_025700.1:381896-394617 GCF_000633955.1 Camelina sativa
TGCGCTTTGCTCTTTGTAAATGCTGTAATGCTTACTCTCTTACCTTATTTCCTACTCTCAGTCTCAGAGTGGCAACGCAGCTTCGTCTAGTGTTCCTAAAAAGGCGAAATCTGGGCTTACTTCTTCTGGAAACCCCAAAAAATCAATGAAATCCAAGAAACCCAATTCTAGTTCCAGACAGGAATCTGCATCCAAGAAACCGGGTGTCTTCAGTAAACAGAACTCTCTGAAGCTTCGGATAAAGATGGTATCAGATGGTTTATCCACAGAAAAGAATGCTGCTGCGATATACAGTGGCCTTGGACTCGATGTCTCACCTTCTTTGTCATTAGATAATAATAGTCTTTCAGGCAGTGAAGGGATGAATGGGGAACCTCAAGGTTTTTCTCCTATGGAGTCTCCCACCAGTATTCTTAATGTGAGTTTGCTTTGTTACACCAATACTGAAACAGTCTCCTTTGTATGCTTATCGTGCTGATATGTTCGTATATGCAGGTGATGACTTCCTTTCCTGCGGATCATTGTCATTTGCTATCTCCTCTCTCTGATGATCTGATTCGATTCGTTGAAAGGGAAAAATCAGAAAAGGAATATAAGTATATATCTCCACCCAGGCTTTTCAATGAGAGTTCTTATGGTATGGCGAACGGTTTGGAACCTCAGAAGGCTGGAGAGAAACCATCAGTGGAGAAGAAGAAAAAGGTTGTGGAGAGGAGCAGTTTTTCTGCGGAGATGAATGTTCGCAGTAAGAAGGGCCTGTTCGATGGAACTGATACCACTGTCAAGGAGTCAATGGAAACAAACACATCATATCCTACTGCTGCGGAAAGAGAAACAGCCAGTAGTAAATTATTTGATGCATCCAAGGAAAACTACAATGGCACTGCTAGGGGCGAAATGGTGGGTGATGGCGACAGAAGATTGTGGGGTCTAAATAGCCATAAAGATCTTGGGACGCATCATGAGAATCCAAAGACAAGTTCTACTGGAAGTGTTCGGGAAGACAAAAAGACTAAATTTGGTGACGATGATGCTTCAGGATACCCAAGGAAAGTTGGCAAATACAAAGGAAGCAAGGCTTCTGAATTAGTCAAAAAGGAACTGAGTGCTTCAAAGCCGAAAAGTGGTCATAAGGTGGAGCCAGAACATCCTTTGAGAAAGCTGAAGTATGATAGGACAGATCAGGAGCCACAGTCTTCATCAAAGTTCAAGGAACAGCAAAGCTCTGTCGTTTTTGAGACTAAGATGAATGGTCAAGCTGAGAAGAAGGAAGTGGCAGCCTTGAAACCACAAAAAGATGGCAAAAAAGCAGAGGACACTTACAAAGACTTTTTTGGAGACATAGGGGACTCTGAAGAAGAAGAGGAACAGAATTGTTCATTTGCAGTAAAAGATAGTCGGATGTCAGAAAAGGGACTTCCGGCCTTAGAAGATATGCCTGAAAAATCAAGCTTCCCGCTGGCAGAATCTATGAATGTTGGTCCTGAGCCAGTATTGAGAACACTTGGTTCTGATGCTTCTCTTCCGAAAGCAAATCCGGAGATCGTACAAGAACCCTTGTATTGGGTTGCTTGTGACAAATGTGAAACCTGGCGGCTTCTTCCTTTTGGCGTCGTCCCAGAAGACCTTCCTGAGAAATGGATGTGCACAATGCTTAATTGGCTGTGAGTTTTTTTTCTTTCTCTTTTATTGGTCCTATTATTTTGTCGGTGTGATATATGAGGTGATCTGTTTTTGGTCCTACTTTTTTTCGGAATGAGGAACTAAGAAAAGTTGAATCTCTTTATAATAACGTGCTTTAGGCCTGGACTGAACTATTGCAATGTTCCTGAAGAAGAAACAACGAAAGCTCTGTATGCAATGTATCAGATCCCTTACCCTGAGAGTCAGGCTCCAATGCAGAGTAACCCCAGTGGCCCTAAGCTTCAGTTTAACCAGGGAGATGACAACACAAAGAAGAAGAAAAAGGGTTTCAGAAAGATAGATAATGGAAGGGATAAAGAAGGTTCTCGAACTGCAGAAACTAACAAGGCCATCCATATATCGGCAAGAAATGGTATTCAAAATTCGCATGGACTTAGCGATTTGGCCGAGGATGCGAGGCAAATAAAGAAACAGAAAGAGAAAGGAAAAACAGTGGATCACCACTCTGATGAGTCGAAAACCTTGAAGGTGAATAACAAAAGAAAAACAGATCTAGAGAGTTCTAAGCTGTCCAAAAAAATGAAGATTGAAAGTTTTCTGTTTCCTGATGAACCTGAACATGGAAATGGACGTCCTACCTCGAGTAGCGGTGTCCCTGTCACTTCAGCAGATATAAAGCCCAAGCCTCGAGTCTCCTCCAAAATGCCAAAAGAGGAAGGAGGGGCGTCAGACACGGGAAATAGCAATAGCACTGGGGGAATTAAGAAGAGGAAAGTGAGAGAAAGCCATGGTTCTAGGATCTACAGTGAGGACGAAAATCATGAGCGAAAGAAAGCTCGAGTTCGTAATGAAGAAAGAGAGCCTAGTTACTCTCAAGGAAATGGGAAGTTGGAAAAGAAAAATAGAAATAATTTGAAAAGAGAGTATGGACATGTTCAGAACTCAATCGCAGCCACCTCAAGTTCTTCTAAGATTTCTGATTCTCATAAACCCAGGAACAGCTCCCAGGAAGCTAAATGTTCGCCTGTTGAGTCGGTGTCTTCCTCACCTATGAGGATTTCCAACCCCGAGAAAGGTATATCTGCGAGAAAGAAGAAAGAAGAATCTGATGATGCTAACGTCGTTGCAGCAGGTAGTTTCAGAAGATTCTCAGATGCTGAAGGTGAAGATGGTGGTGGGAGTGATAGATCGCAAACGCGGATGAAGGACAAACATGGATCCCATGAGTCTTCCGTGCTTGATGGTTGGGATGATAAAGGATCTTTGAAAACCAAAGAGCGCGTTGATTCTTCTCTCGATGCTAATTATGAGAATGGTGGCCACAAGGATATACCTCGAAAACTGGATCATATTGTTGGTGAAGGAAAGCAGTCTAGCGATCATCATCGACGTAGCAATGATTCATTGGCAAAGAAGTCAGGAAAAGGTTCATCTTCTCGGTCCAAAGACAAGAACCAAAGCATTAGGTCTGATTTACGGGATGGTCCGAGACATATTGAAAAGAAAATATATGATGGTAGTCCTGACAGTAGAGCAGATATGGTCGTGAGACCAAACATTCCAAAACCTTACGACTCCGAAAGAGTATCAGAAAGGGGTAATAGAGATAGAGCAGATTTAGCTTCTCCATCAAGGCCACCATCCAGAGGTGTCCAAGGGGATTCGTCTATGCTTTCTGTCCGTAAGAAAGTCGATAAATGCAGCACTTCAGCTGAAAATAATAATATTCAAGCTGATGATGTGACAAAGACAACATCCCAAATAAGAAGGAAAAGTGAGCCTTCTCCAAGCCCCTTACGAAAGGAAGTAACATATGCGCAGGCCGCCCATAATACTTTAAAAGAAGCTAAAGACTTGAAACATACAGCTGACCGTCTCAAGGTTTTCCTCATAATTCAGTTGCAGTGTAATCTCTTTTCTCTTTTGTATTCGCTTCTCATGGTCTTGCTTTTGTTGTTGTTGCAGGGTTCTGTATCAAACCTTGAGCAGATTGAGTTTTACTTCCAAGCTTGCCTTAAGTTTCTTCATGGTTCTTTTCTCTTGGAGATGAGTAGCAACGAGAGTGCTAGACAAGGAGAGACAATGGTCCAATCTATGAAGATTTATAGTAGCACAGCGAATCTTTGCGGGTAATTTACATTTGTGAGGAAAAAGGAAAACATCGTTCATTCCTTCTTTGCCAGTTGTAAACATTAAAATCTTTTTTCGTGATAGATTTTGTGCCCATGAGTATGAGAAGTCTAAAGATATGGGAGCCGCTGCTCTGGCTTACAAATGCATGGAGGTCGCATATATGAGAGTGGTTAATTCCTCCTACACAAGTGCTAATAGATATCGAAATGAATTGCAGACTTCTCTGCAAATGGTTCCGCCAGGTAAGCTAAGTTGGAGATAGCCAAATTAATTAGCCATGTCTTAAAATTCTTTCCCATTATAATGCTCTTGTCACTGCTGTTTAGGTGAGTCTCCTTCATCTTCGGCCTCGGATGTCGATAACGTGAACCATCCAGCAGCAGCAGACCGAGTAGGCACCTCAAGGGGCATCAGTTCTCCTTTAGTTGCTGGGAACCACGTCATTTCTGCGCAAAACCGCTCTAATATTTTACGTTTGCTTCAATTTGTAAGTGTATTAATGCCCCTTGCAAGTTCATCCCCCACAGATTTGTTTGTTAATTGAATGGAAGATGAGTGATTAAAACCAGGAAAGTCATAAACATAGGCCAGTGTGATTAATCTCGGCTACACCCTACTGTTTGTAGGCTCAGGACGTAAATCTGGCAATGGATGCCTCAAGGAAATCACGTGTGGCACTAGCAGCTTGTATTGAAAACTTGGGGGAGGCCCGACAACAAGGAGAGGGTATTCTATCCATTAAAAGCGCGCTTGATTATAACTTTCAAGATGTGGAGGGACTGCTACGTTTAGTGAAGCTTGCAATGAAGGCCAATGACCGGTGAAAGACAGAGAAAATGAAGCAACTTATTTGCAAAAACTGAGAAGGGGCAAAGTTCTGATAAAAAGTCACTGCTGCCTTGCTGCTCTGGGTCCATTTCCATTCATTCACAAACGGCATTTCAGGATTTTCTTTGGATCCGGTAGTCATTTGTACAAACAAAAGAAGAGTTAAGTTGACAGAGTCCGCTTTGAAGACGTTTCTGGTAGACCAAGGAAGGATCTTGGCATTTGACTTATTCAGATGCTTCTCTTATTCTACCGAGGAAAAATCACGAAGGCAACATCATAACAAGCTTCCTTCCCAACGAATTACGCAGGAACCATGTATGGATTATACAGAGCAATGAAGATGTAACTTCTGGTACTGGATTTTCTATTTCCATGACAGTGAAAGATAGTTCTCCCAGTATCAGGTCAGTCATGGATACATCAATTGCAATATCTTTTTGGTTCAGTAAGTTCTTCTTCTGTCTGTGCTAATCTAATTTGGATGTGTTTCTGCAGATCTTAAACTGTTCTCATTCTAAATAAGCCCTGTAGGGTATTTACAAAGAAAAGATATAATAAGATTACAAGATTTGGAGTTATAGTAGCTTTCCCTGTACTGGGGATAGGCTTTCTAAATTTTAGGAGGTACGAAAGAGTTTCATCTATTCTTTTGCCATTTTTTTGAAATGATCTTATATTTATTTACTCAAACTCAACTCTGATGTTCGTTTGTTGCTCTTTCTCTTGGCAATGTTGTCTTTTTTTTTTTGTTTGTAGATAATGAAAGTATAAGTTACAAATAGAGTTTTGCCGTCTTTCTCTGCCGGAGGAGCTTTCTCAGTCACTGGCAACTTCCCGAACTGATTTTCAGGTGAAGTTTTCTGGCAAAGTTCTGAAATAGGCTTTTTGGTTCTTGTAGCTAAAACAATGCGTTTGTTTTTGACTGGAAATTCTCGACTGAGTGTATATGTATGTATGCCTCCTCTGTTTTCAGTGGCGTTAATGTATAAATTGCACATTGTTCATCAAATATGATGGATATTTATCTCAATATAGAAAACTTATATGAGTGGGAATTTTACAATCCTTTTGATCATACACTAGATATTCTTTCTAGTTTCGTCTAACATCCAAAATTCAGTAATGTGTGTATTATTTAATCCAAACCAAACATTGGTGCCATTGTATCACCAAAAATCTCTGCAAGAGCAAGACCCGTCATTAAAATGGTGAAATCTGTTACAGTCTCTCACAACAATTTCTCTACTATAAAGCTTCGAGATCATCTTCATCACAAGATGACAATCTCCACATATTCTGAGGTTCTTGATGATTCTCACTGGAGTTCCATGCCTTGTCTTCATCAAGCAGAACGCAATTGCCAGTTTCTCACTGTGGTAAGACAAAACCATCTCTTTACCTTCCTCGTCAAGATCAAGTAAAACCTCTTTGATGTCTGAAACATATCCAGCTTCTCTTAGCCTGTGCATTATCTCATTGAGCATAGCGTAGATCTTTTCGCTCTCTTTGTGAGACTCGTCTCCTACAACAAACTCGTGAATCACTCCCTCTACTTCAACAGAGCTACATCCTGGAACTTTTTTAATGCCCTTTACCTGTAGAGAGAATCTGTAGTTACTTCAGAAACTGTTTGTAACAGTATTTAGCAAAGAGTTAAGGAGTGAGGACTATTTTTGGCTTGCCTCCATCTCGTGTCTAGTACGCTTAACTTCTATCCACCTCCCTGTTTTGGCGTAGACGTTAGAAAGAAGCACATAGGCTCCACTGTTCATAGGATCTAGCTGGATGATTCGCTTGAGTGCAGCTTCACAAGTCTTGATATCCCCAAGCATTCTCGATCCGCTTAAGAGAGACCCCCAAATGAGTACATCAGGCTCCATAGGCATAGACGCTATAAAGCTCTCTGCTTCTTCAATCAAACCAGCTCTTCCGTAGAGATCGACCATACAACCATAATGCTGGATTGATGGAGTGATACCAAATTTCTCAGTCATCATAGTAAAGTAAGATTCTCCTTCGTTTACTAGACCTTGATGTACACAAGCACCGAGAATGCCCACAAATGTGACAGAGTTTGGGTTTATGGTGTTGTTACCCGTGGCCATCTCAGAGAAGAGTTGGAAGCACTCATCTGTGAGACCGTACATAGCTAAGCAACATATCATAGCACTGTAAGCTTGGACGTCTTTCTTGGACCCCAAGGCACTGAAAACCCTTTTCGCTCTCTCGAGGCTTCCACATTTGGCGTACATATCAATGAGAGCTGTGCCTAAGACAACGTCGATCTCCACTTGGTATTTATCGATATAAGCGTGAACCCATTTCCCTTGCTGGAGCGCACCCAGTCGCCCACAAGCCGAGAGCACAGTGGACAATGTAAACTCGTTGGGCTTGACGACGAAAGCTTCGTTTGGTTTAGGTAATTGCATCTCTCGGAACAGATGAAGCGCTTCTTTGTATTTCCCACAGGTAAAGTAGCCGTTAATCAAACAGCTCCAGGAGATGACGTTTCTCTCAGGCATTTCATCGAACAGCTTCCGCGCATCATCGAACAGCTTCCGCGCATCATCGACCAACCCGGCTTTGGCATAGGCATTAACCAGCGAGTTCCACGCCGGTAAATCCCTCGAGACAGACTCATCAAAAACTCGCTGAGCTGAAGTCAAGTCGCCACAAGAAGAATACATATTGAGCAGAGAAGTTCGTACAAAGGGGTCTTGATCAAGTCCAAAGAGAAGAATCTGAGCATGAGTTCGGTGTCCAAGAGGGAGGTGAATAGGATTGTTAAAGGAAGGGAGAAGAAACGGAAAAGTGTGAAAATCAGGTCTGACGCAATGGTTGCGCATACGGAGGTAGACTGAGATCGGAGAATGTCGTGGAGGCGGCGAAACATTCTGAACAATGGCACGAATGATGATGTTCCATACGAAAGATTCAAGCTTTAGATTGCGAATGTGAAAAATCGGATTTGTATAAGCTATAATTATTGCCTTGCTCATATCGTCTCAACTCAAACGAGAGAGAGAGTATCAGAAATCGATTTTTAAATATCAAAACGGTTCTTGACAAAACCGAACTAAACCGGTATTTTAATTTGCAATAATGGGTTTCTCAAAACAAAAACAAAAAAAAGGGTTTTGTTCTAATTTGGGAGAGAGGAGATGGAGGAAGAGTTGCTCTCCGCCGTGCCTTGCTCTTCCCTCGCCGTCGAATCAGTTATCCGTGTCGCGACGGTAATTAATACTTATATATACATTTGGAGTCATGTTTATGTGTGTGTGTGTATACATGTCTGAGATATTCAGCAGATTTTTTTTATTTTTATTTTGATGAAGCTCAGGCCGGTGGATTATATGGGTTTTGCGCCGGACCTCGTGACGCACGTAAAATAGGTATTGACATTTGCTTTTCATTGATTCAAATTATTCATCTCTTGAGTGACTTGTTGCTGATTTGCTTTCGCCAGGTTTAAGCGGCGTATCTCAGGCTTCCTATGTGGTAATAATCTAGTCTCTCTTGCTTCTTTATTTTTCCGGTTGGTTGCTGAGAACTTGAGCAATCATCTCAGAAGATTAATCTAGCTTGTGCTCTGACTTTTATAGGCCAAATCCATTGGCAGATTCGGATTTCAGTGCGGTAATTTGCTTCTTTTATCTCTGTGTGTGTGTTTTTTTTTACACTGCAGATTAATAATTTAGTATTGTAAGTAACATTAGGCCTTGATACTCTTCTTGTCACTAGAATGCTGCATATGCTTCTTCTTTTTGAAAGATCATGATGATCTATGTGATATAATCTTAGCTCTAAGTTTTTGGATTAGTTGCTTGATCTGCTTCTCAGTTCCACTTTGTTCCGAATTCTTGAATTAGTGATTGCTTCTCATCTTTAGTGTAGTGATTGCTTCTCATCAGTTTCACTTTGTTTTTTTCGTTTTTTAGGTCTTGTAAGTGGTGTTTTTACTATGACCCATTGTGGGCTTCAAAGATATCGAGGCAAGAGTGATTGGGTGAATGCTTTGGTTGGAGGAGCTGTGGCTGGAGCAGCTGTTGCTATTAGCACAAGAAACTGGGCTCATGTTGTTGGCACCGCTGGACTCGTGTCTGCTTTTAGTGTTTTAGCTAATAGCACCAGGACAGAGCCTAAACAACACTAACTTAAAGGTGATTACAACAATTGGATTGTATCTATTTCGCTCTCTTCCTGAACGTGAGTGTAATTGGCTCCTCAGATCAGATTCCTTCTGATGCAGCCATAGACTAGTCACTGGATATTGAAACTATTTGTAATGCGCGACTGTTGGTTTTTGTTGCTTTCAGGTCTCTCAGACAAGTCCATTGATCAAGACACCTGTGTCTTGGGTATTGGAACGTGGAAGATCATACCGTGACTCTCTAGTTCACTCGAATTTAGGTGACTGAACCAGTGGAGGAATGAATGTTAGGGCTTTTCTATGTACCGCAATTTTGGTCTTGCCTCTCTGTTCTACAATGAAACACACCAAGTCTCTGTCAAACCCAAAACCGCATTTGCATTAGTTGCTGATTAAGTGTGCAATAGACTGAATAGTGTATACTGTTTTGCAAAGATATTTTGGTCATAAAAATAAAACTGATTTTTAACAGCCATTTTTAGCTGAATTGTATGTGTAAATTTAAAGTATTCAGAATCTAAATGTATTTTCTTCTAATTATTTGATAGCTTTTTGATGTTCGTATAATCACAATAATATTTAGGTGAAAATAAAATAAAATTACAATAATGTTACGAATTGAAGGTTTATAGTTCTTGTAGTTGTAACAAAAGATGACAAATCATTGAATTTGTTTTAAAATTAAGAGCTTAGAAAAGGTCATAAAATAAATTTATACGCTAAAAAAATTCTTCGCGTCGAGAAAAAGTAATTTACATTTTTTTAACCTTTGAGAAAGAGAGTGTCCAAAAGTGTAATTTAGCATAAATATATATAGGCTTTGAGGCAGCCAGGCCCCTTTATAAATAGAGTGTGATAACCCAAAACCCTAATTTCAGTGCTTTGCCGCTCTTCACCTCAGCCGTCTCTACCTCCAGAAGAAGAAATCGACAACTATGGTACGCCGATTCACTCCATTTTCAGCTTTCACTTCCGTTGTCGTTTGTTACATTTCGTTTGCTTTAGATCTATATGTCTCTTCGTTTCCTTTGAATCGTCATTTCTTCTTTCATAAATCTGGATTAAACTACTACTTGATTTCCCTGGAGACTGTAGCATAGATTAAGGGTGCGCTGGCTTAGTTTTGATTTCTCTAGTTTTTATTGTGGAACGCATCGAATTAGTCTCTCTTCTTCTACACACTATGATGTAGTGAGTCCTGTTTCTGATATGCTTATTTGCGTTTGTTTATGCGATGTTAGGCACCCAAAAGGGGAGTGAAAGTTGCTACCAAGAAGAAGCCGGTAAGCATTATCATTGTCTATTCTTCTCGTAATGTATCAGTTTTCGTTCGGTGGGTGGGTTCTGATTAGGTTTTGTGGTGTTTTTTTTATTTTAGGAGAAAGTTACCAACCCATTGTTTGAGAGACGTCCCAAGCAATTTGGTATTGGTGGTGCTTTGCCTCCTAAGAAGGATCTTACTCGCTACATCAAATGGCCTAAATCCATCCGTCTTCAAAGGCAGAAGCGTATCCTTAAGCAGAGGTTGAAGGTTCCCCCGGCTCTTAACCAGTTCACCAAGACTCTTGATAAGAATCTCGGTAAAAAGTCCATTTTGATTCCCATCTTGAGCAACTTGCTTTGTTATTTGTTATTAGAGACCCATGTGTTTGGTTCTTCTCTTTGGTTTTTTTGATGATCAGTTGGTTAACTTATGTCGTGTATTTGTTTGTTATTGCAGCGACCAATCTCTTCAAGATTCTTCTCAAGTACAGGCCAGAAGACAAAGCTGCAAAGAAAGATCGTCTTTTGAAGAAGGCACAAGCTGAGACCGAAGGAAGGACTTCTGATTCCAAGAAGCCCATTGTTGTGAAGTATGGACTCAACCACGTGACCTACCTCATCGAGCAGAACAAGGCTCAGCTTGTGGTCATTGCTCACGATGTTGACCCAATCGAGTTGGTTGTCTGGTTACCTGCGCTCTGCAGGAAAATGGAAGTCCCTTACTGCATTGTCAAGGGCAAATCTCGTCTTGGAGCGGTAATATAATTTGATATAGTCCCATGGATTCAAACCCCATTAGAAACAGTTTCTCTTTTCTTGACAGCCATTCTGATTAGTGTTCATTTTTTCTTGCTCCTACTTCCAGGTCGTTCACCAGAAGACTGCTGCTGCTTTGTGCTTGACCACTGTCAAGAACGAGGACAAGCTTGAGTTCAGCAAAATCCTCGAGGCCATCAAGGTAAATTAGCTTATGACTTAAGGAATAGTAGAGAAATCCTAAAAAGGGAATAACATATTCTCGTAGAGACTCCAAAGAAATCTTTTTCTAACGTGTGCTTATGTTGTTGGGGGTGGTGAATAGGCAAACTTCAACGACAAGTTCGAGGAGTACAGGAAGAAGTGGGGAGGTGGCATAATGGGATCAAAGTCTCAAGCCAAGACCAAAGCTAAGGAGAGGGTTCTCGCTAAGGAGGCTGCCCAGAGAATGAACTAAGAAGCCATCTCTTTTGTTGGTCGTTGTTATGAAACATAAGATGGTTCTGTTTAGCGATATCCTGAATACCTGTTTTATCTCCTTAACATTTCTGCTCTTATCTTTTTCGGATGTTATTTACACATTTCAGGATTTTATGCAGTTTTGTTTTCGCCTATCTCTGCTTATATTTTATTGAAACTCGTTTTGAAATTAGAACCGTATATTCTTTCTCGGGGTGGTTTGTAATTTTTGCAAGCGATAATTTTGCACAAGTGAGCGACTCATATGGGAATCGTCATCGTGGCTTTACAACTTTTCTTTCACTAATGTTTGATAAACAGATCATTATATTCATTTGAGCAGCAATATGTTTGTTGATATATGTAACGTAAGGTATTTTAGTAGATCTTGGAAATAGATTGAAAAGGCTTCTTGTAGATTTGGGTACCAATGAATGGGCTTCTCTGTCTGATTCGCGCGCCCATCATGTCAAAATGTTTTTCTAATTTTCCACTACAATTAAAGTTATTTATTATTATTCCAAATAAAATTCTTTATTGTAACAACAAAGAAAAAAGAAAAGAAAAAAAAGTATATATAACCGCCTTCGGTCTTCCGTCTAAATCTCTCTCTCTATATATCTTAAACGCATATTCTCTCTCTCTTGATCTCTGATTGAAGCATGACGAAGCTGAGATTCGAATACGAATACGAGGAGGTTTGTTTCTTCTGTCTTTCTTTCTTTGATCGTCTCTCTTGACTATCGAGAGATTCTCTGCTATTACTCTGATAGGTTCGTACGTGTTTTTTACATGTTAAGAGTTATATATGTACACAGGAATACATTAAAAACTCGAGAGGTGTCGAGTTGTACGCTTGCAGATGGGTTCCATCTTCTTCTCCTCGAGCTTTGGTCTTTCTCTGCCATGGTAACTTACTAACTAACTTATATAGGTTGAATCGTCCATTTTTTTTTTAAAAATTTTTTGAGTTAAACTCTCCGAGGCTTTCTCTCTGATTTGGTCGATTCATTATATATTTCCTTCTAACAAAAAAAATAAGAAGAATTGGTCAAATTCAAATATATGTGCAGGTTACGCTATGGAGTGCAGTAGCTTCATGAGAGGTACTCTTTAATTTTTCCTTCTCTCTCTCCCACCCTCTCTCGTTTAATGCTCCTCTGCCACCCCCATACATATAATGATATCTAAAGATTAAAGATACCATACTTAATATAAAAAAGGAAAAAACAAGAGACAATCATTAATTTTTCTAGTGTTTTGTTATAGTGGTATATGCGCCTATATGGCATTGGATAGAGTAATTAATTACTTATCAAATGAGATCGAGATTTTTGTTGTGGTATATTATACATTATCAACCATATTTCTGTTCATTGTATATCTCTGATCTCGCCATCTAATCCCGGATCTAATGTTATGGTAGCAAAGACAAATTAATGATATATACTAATTTTATAATTAAAAAAAAAAAAAAAAAAAGGG
>NC_025700.1:394622-411288 GCF_000633955.1 Camelina sativa
AAAAAAAAAAAAAAAAAAAGTGTGCTGCAGGACTATATATATCTATGAGTATCGCCCTTTTGTCGGCTTCGTAGCTTTTGAATAACTTGTTGCTGTTGTTATCTTTTATTTTGGGGAAACGTTACACTATATCCTTATCTCTTGTTCACATTTTTTCGTATTTTTCTCCTTCCCTATAAAAGCCGGTGTGGCTGAGTTTGTTTATCTATCCCATCCCATATTCCCATGGTAAGTACTAACTTGGCGGTAACTAAATTCATACTATTAATTTATCAGATTAAGTATGGTACGTCTACTTTCTAAATTAAATTACCTCGAATAATTTATAAACGAGTGATTGTCTTTACCTAACTAGAAAAGACAGAATAGAATAGTCATAACTAGTCCCCACGGATATAATTATTAATTAGTTATGTTTCGCTTTTCCTTACACAACGAGAAACTCGTGAACCGTAATTAATTGTGATCTTTGACAACTAATTCTGCTTAACCACATTTGTCTTATTGAAATTCATATGTTGTTGTTGACTTATAATAAATAATATTTCTAACAGAATGCGGAATACGGTTGACATCGGCGGGGTACGCGGTGTTTGGTATGGACTACGAAGGACATGGCCGGTCCAAGGGAGCTCGTTGCTATATCAAAAAGTTCAGTAATATAGTAAATGACTGCTACGACTATTACACCTTCATCTCTGGTACTTGAAAATGGAAACCAAATTACATTTTTGTTTTGAAGACTATATCGTTTTGGTTCCGTTTTGGATCATATCTCTCGGCCACATCTGTTTTTCAATGTCCAATCTCCATCAACAAGACTAATACCTAATTTTTAATGATTTTATAATAGCACAAGAAAAATACAAACAGAAAGGTAGGTTTTTGTATGGAGAATCAATGGGAGGTGCGGTTGCTTTGTTGCTTCACAAGAAAGATCCTTCTTTTTGGAACGGTGCCCTTCTCGTTGCTCCCATGTGTAAGGTCACGTCACGTCACGTTTCTTCCCTTCTTTATTTACCAAATCCTTACAATCATTCCTTTTATGATATCTAATTAAGACACTAATCTGATTAATTAAAGACAGCTTTTTCATTAGTTTGTGTGTGTGTGTGTGTTTGAGCAGATATCAGAGAAGGTGAAACCACACCCAGTGGTCATAAATCTACTAACAAGAGTTGAAGATATTATACCAAAATGGAAGATCGTTCCAACAAAAGATGTTATCGATTCTGCTTTCAAGGATCCGGTCAAGCGGGAAGAGGTATATTAATTAATCGAATTACTCAAGACATAATTCATAATTTAAAAAGTGTAGTAATAAAAAAAAACTTTGGTTTCTAAAAATGTAGATAAGGAACAACAAGCTGATATATCAAGACAAGCCAAGGCTTAAAACGGCACTCGAAATGCTTAGAACGAGCATGGACCTCGAAGAAACCCTACACGAGATCACATTGCCTTTCTTTGTCCTCCACGGTGAAGCAGACATTGTGACTGATCCAGAGATAAGCAAAGCCTTGTTCGAGAAAGCAAGCACACGTGACAAAACCATCAAGCTTTACCCAGGCATGTGGCATGGGTTAACTTCTGGTGAGCCTGACGCGAACGTTGACCTCGTTTTTGCTGACATGGTGAATTGGCTTGACGTACGTACGGGAGACTCCGCTTCTCTCACTGTCACTCCCATACAAGAAGATCGTACCTGCAATGTTATTAAAGTCGTAAGTAACGGTCAAGAGAAATCTGAACGACCACAACAAGCTAGTAGTAGTCTCCTTTGTGGGTTAAACGGTGGTGGTGGACGCCGTTTGGTTCATCGATCTTCTATGTAATAATAAACTTAGAAAAACAGAGAAGAATCTGTTTTTATGTGTTTATTCTGTATTTCATATTCGTTTCCCAAAAGAAAACCATCAACCCGTGGAAAAAAGTCAAAATCTGTTTGTATTCCCCTCTCTTAGTCTTAGTAAGTCCCTTTAAATTATTATAATGGGCCAGAATAATAGTTGATAACTGAAGTATGGGCTTTACTCTAATTGGTTATATACTCTTTATGACCCAATAGTTGTATGGGCCTAAATTCAGCCCTCTTTAACCGCCGTTAATCTTGATTTCTCTTTTACGAGTCGTCGTCCTTGCAACACAGTGAGATCTTTGGAAAACGAAAGCGGGATTTAGCTTCAGCAGGTAAAACCCTAATTTCTTTCAATCTGATTTCCTCTGGAAAACAGTTTCTTAATTTTCTTCGTATTCAAACCTTTGCAGCTTCCACCGTCCTCAAGTCAACATGAGGTATTGGGTTCTCTCATCTTTGTCTCCTTATTTTTGTTCTTCTTCTTCTAGATTTTTTCTCAACACTGTTTTTTTTTTGTTGGTCGGTTTCAGTAAGCCAATGGACGAGGATACCAACGTAAGTTACTCTCTCTCTCTCTCTCTCTCTCGCTCTCTCGATCTATATGAAGCTCTTGTTTTAAACATAAAACCCTAATTTCGCTATTTGTGCCATGTCTTATGTCTAGATTTTTTAGTGCCTTTTGGTTCCTTATCCTTCTTTTTTGATTCTTACGGATTCTCAATTTGGAGATTGTTAATGAATTCCCTTTAGAAGTTTGTGTGTGCTAGTGAATAGAGAGACTCTGTCCTGAGAATTGCTAACTGATGGTCGTTTAGAGTTTTGACGATGTGAATAGTTGCTGGTTTTGAATGAGTACTTCCTGATGTTTCTTAACAAGGCAATCTTGTGTTGTTTAATTCTCTTTAGTATTCCTATAATGTGGATCTTAGTTCCTCAAAGCTTTGTACTTCTGTAGCAGGGAATGACCGAGGAATTTGTTGATGAATGAATACCTTTGCTAGTCATGTGGGTTCTGTAGTGGTTTTGCTCTACTGAACAGAGACACTGTCTTGAGAATTACTCACAGATGATCTTCTAGAGTTTTGGATGAGTACTTGCTTGATGTTCTTTATCAATGCAATTTTGTATTGGCTGCATTGTTGTTTCCACACTCTTTTCAGTTTTTTTTTTTTTTTTTTTTTTTTTTTGACAACTAATTTTCAGTTTTCTTTATAAGTTTATATCCATTTCCTGATTTAATTAATCATATCTCTATTTAGCAAAATCACACGTTATTCANTAAGAACAACACTCAGGTCTTGATCAATTGCCGTAACAACAGGAAACTCCTTGGGCGAGTTAGAGCGTTTGACAGGCACTGCAACATGGTTCTTGAAAATGTCAGAGAAATGTGGACTGAGGTAAAACTTCTGTGACCATTTTATGTCTCTGGTTCATGTATATAAACAAGTGCCATACCTTACATGGGTTCTCTGGTTTTTTCAGGTCCCGAAAACTGGAAAAGGAAAGAAGAAAGCTCTTCCTGTCAACAAAGATCGATTCATCAGCAAGATGTTCCTGCGTGGAGACTCTGTCATTATCGTCCTCAGGAACCCCAAGTGAGAGTAATTGAGATGGCTGGCTCGTCGTTGTTCTTCATATGATAATTCTCGCTTCTTTTTGTTAAATTCTAATTGTTGCTTCAACGGATAAACATGTTTTGATTACGAGCCTTAAATCTAGTAGTATTGTCTAGTATTTTTCACTTGTTCTATATTCTCGACTTCTAAAAAACGCATCGTTGAGAGTAATGACACTAAGTTTTGTAATAGCAAAAGACAAAAGTTTGTTTTAAAAATTGTAGTGAGGTCCATGAATAGTAGTAAGTAAAGGTACCAAATTCTTACTCTACGTTTACACGATTATCAAAATAGAAATCAAAAACGAAATAAATTTAAAAGAAATGAAGCTCTCCTCTCTTAATGTAGTAGTAGCTCTGCGCAAAGTCTTGCATTTTTGTTATCAACCCACACTACCAACCACAGTGACTGCTACTTGATTCTGCGTTTGCTCAGGCTGAAGTTGTTTTGGTGGTGGTTGCAGCCGAGGAGGAGCCTTCCTTCTGGTCACCAAAGACACGTTGACGGAAATCTTTGACCATGAGAGGGAGTCCCTGACGAAGAGAGACCTTTGGTTCCCAACCTAAGAGCTCTTTGGCCTTTGTGATGTCAGGCTTTCTCTTGTGAGGGTCGTCTTCTGTGTTTGGTCTGAACTCTATGTTTGCGTTTGGATCTATCGTCTCTTGGACCACCTTCCAACAAAAACCAACCAAATCACAATATCAGAAACCGGGGTTATAGATTAGGAATCGGAAAAGGTATACATATATATATATAGCCATAGAAAGAGACCTTAGCGAGCTCGAGCATTGTGAATTCACCAGGGTTACCAAGGTTAAAAGGCCCGACATGTTCTCCTTCCATCAATCTCATCAAACCTTCGACCTTTTGCATCACAAAACCACAAAAATCAGATTGATCTTACAAAATTAACAGCTAAAAAAATAACCAGGACAAAAGGGCAATAAAGATGAGAGACCCCATTCGGTCCTTTGTCACATGATATTGATCCCCATCTTTCATAAGATTGCTGAGTGGGGACCATCTCTCAGAGATTAGGGTCTCATGTTTAAAAGCCATTGTTATTAGATCCCACGACATACTACTCACCAATTAACTACAATAACATGTGAGCTCACTTACACAAATTAACTTCCCTGTTTTCCAGCCTCTTATTCTACCCCCAGAATATGAATATGTATTGGAATTTGGAAAGGATTCTACACGCAAGTAAAATCTTTTACTCTGTGAATGTCACCCTAAACAGTAGTCTCCACTATATAGAAAAAAAGCTTAAAGGTGTAATACTTTAAGAGAATGAATACACAAGTGATTTGACATATTACCACCTATCAAGTATTTGTCTTTATTTCCTTTTCCACAAAGAAAGTAAGAATATATCTTAAATTGGACCATCCCAATAAACAATAGAAAAGAAAAAGATATTTGTATTGGCAAGCTGTAGTAGTATACTGAATAGTTATTTGAGAGGGAATGTGGGAAAGCCTTACCAGATCAGAAACAAACTGAAAACTCCTTGTCTGCTTCCCATCACCGTAAACAGTCAATGGTTCTTTCCTTAGTGCCTGTTCAATTATTATCAATTCAAACCATCATTACTCATAATGATCAACAAAAACCCTTCTTGAATGATTAATTAGTTTGTGCTACCCCACCTGTGCAACAAAGTTGCTAACAACACGTCCATCATCGATACACATTCTTGGACCGTAGGTGTTGAAGATCCTAGCAATCCTAACCTGTGACCATTCAAACAAGACACACCACAAAACTCAGTCACTGAATTCAATCTCTTCTTTGGCATCGATTACATAAAATTGGCTTGAAAGGGAGGGGAAAATGAAAAAAAAAGAAGAAGCCAAACCTCAACATTGGCACCTCTGTGATAGTCCATGGTCAACGTCTCAGCCGTACGCTTTCCTTCGTCGTAGCAACTACGGACACCTGTTCCCACAATTACAACACCAACCTCAGTCATCAATCAAAGCACAATAAAAACATGCACGTGTCGGTATAGTTACTGTGTTAGTAAAAAGGATAACTGCAAAAAGAATTATTTTCAAGCTCCTAGAAATTCAAAGTCGGTATATGAATGTTAGGCTAGAAGTTAATGTGGAGGAGGCTGCGTCTAAGGTAGAGACACGTAATAGAGCCGCACGATCACACAGACCCGTTATTTACGGTTCAATGGTTTGACCGTACAAAGATAGGGGACCAGATCTGAAAGGAACATGAGAGAAGGGGGGGGGGGGGCGCCCCATAAAANCTGTTTTTTTCCAACCCTCTCTCTCTCCTAACGTGCGCATTTTCCGACACAGAAAAGGAAAGAAAGCACAAACGTCGTCGTGTCACGTGACGGTGGAACAATAAGGTTTGAGAAACAATCTCACTTTTCGTTTTCAGATTCCGATTTAGAGAGAACACAACCAATATGAAATAAACAAAACAGAACATTGATAAAAGAGTGAATGAATCAATTAGGGAAGATGATTACCGATGGGATTAACGTTGCCCCAGTAAGTCTCGACCTGAGGATGCTGGAGAGGATCACCGTAAACCTCACTTGTACTCGTAAGGAGAAACCTAGCACCGACTCTCTTAGCCAAACCAAGCATGTTCAGTGTTCCAACCACATTCGTCTTGTATCAATCTCTTAAGTCAAGGCAACCAAAAAAAGCAAAACCACAATTTCCCAAAAACCGAATCGAACCAAAATCAAATTAGAAAAAAAAAAGAAAGAGAAGGATATGATAGTCTTGACGGGATTGAATTTGTAATGAACAGGTGAGGCAGGGCAAGCCAGATGATAGATCTGGTCAACCTCAAGAAGGATCGGCTCGACGACATCGTGACGGATAAGTTCGAAATTAGGGTTACTGAAATGGTGCATCACGTTCTCCTTACGACCTGTGAAGAAATTGTCGACAACGATGACAGTGTCTCCTCTTGCCATCAAACGATCGACGAGATGCGATCCAACGAATCCAGCACCACCGGTGACGACGACTCGTAGTCCTTTGCGTTTCAATCCGAGTGGGATTTTCCCGCCTGTAGCTCCGATCCGGTTTAGGTACTCGAGGCTAGGTTTCCTCTGAGCCGGTACGTACGATTCGTCGGTTCTGATTCCGTAGCCGGAGAACGGATCCGAGTAAGGGGTTGATTGTGTGGGGCGAGGGAAAAGAGTGAAAACCAAAGTGGCGATTGCAATGCCAACGAGGACGAAGATAAGTCTCTGTTCACGGAGCAAGTAACGCATCGGACGAGTCACCATGAACCATGGTTTGATTGGTTTCGGGTAGTAAGCATCGGCGGTGGGTTGATCCGCCTCGTGTCTCCGATTGATCAGCTCGCTCGCCATCCGCAGCAATTGAATTCTCAAGATCTAACAATCAAAACAAAAAAACCAAATCAATCGTTAAGAAGATTTTTTAATTTTGTTTTTCTTTGTAAGGAAAAAAACAATCACCGAGTCGAACTCGCCGGGACCTGAGTCAGACCTTGAAAACGAGAGAGAGAGAGAGAGAGAGAGTGAAAAGCGAATCGGTCTTTGTGGTCTATTTAAGTAGCGGAAGCGTTACAGGTCAAAGGCCCCTTGCTTTTTCACTCTTATTACGATATTACCCCTCCTTTTTTTTTAAAATTTCATTCAACCTTTCCTTCAAAATCGGACATTAATATTATTGTTACTTAGTCCATTATTTGCAACAACAAGAAACACTCATATACTGTATAATTATATCATATGGTGTTTTTTTAATTATTATTAATAACTCAATTTGTAATTAAATGATTACGAAAGGTTTGTTAGGTTTGCTAATCTCACGTAAACAAAAGTCAATGCCGAACCCTAACTTAGCACTCAAAGCCAAATATTGGTGTGTGAGCTTTGAGTGATTTCGACGTTCTTTTTTTTTTTTCCAACTTTAAAATTAATTTACAAACTGCATAACATAACATAATATTTTATATTTGTTAGTTGCGTTAAAGTATTTTAGCATCTGTCATAATGTTAAAGCATGTTTCTTCTAAATTCTAACAAACTAAACCGTTTTTTCTTTTTTTCACAAATCACATTCATAATTAACGATTTCGACGTCAGGGTTTGGGAAACGTGATCAAATAGTGCCTATGAGATTTAAATGTCATTGCCTAAAAAAGAAAAGAGACTCAAATTAATTCTGACTTAATTGTTGTTTTATTTGTGTAACTACAAGTTTCTTCCCAAGCAACCAAAAGATTAAAGGTAGTAGTAGATCCAGTTTAGTGGTAGTTCTATTTTGAGTTATTCCCTTGAGTGTACTTCTGCCTTCTGATTATAACATGAAACCTTTGCCAATTGCAAGACGCATGGTTTGGATCTAACGCGTACGTTAACCATGAGCTCCCTCCCTTGGCCACGCCTCCCAGCTCACAAAACTACATATTTTCTGAAAATCACATATATATTCCTCAAGGTACATTGCTAGATATTTTAGACATTGATCAATCTTTGAACCAAAAAAGAAATCACATAATTTTAGAAAGGGAAGAGCATATTGGCGTTTACGTTGACTTGTGATGCTAACCTGGCGGTTAGCTATGTCGCCCGCCCCACATCTCTTTCACTCTCTTGCCTAACTTTTTTTTTTGTATTCGCGATGGCTAGCAATAAATATAAATTATTTGTTTTTGTTCTCATCAGACCAACTTATTTGTTTTCTTATAAATAACAATTGAATTTTATTACCCATTATTTAAAACTAATGGAATAAGACTAGCTAACTATAGATTTAGGATGATCTTATCTCTCTTATATGAAACTCTGTAAGTGACAAAATAAAAGCATCTTTAAAAAAAATTAATATATTAGTCTTAACTTAAAGTATAAACAAATACTCTGTAGAGAATATAAAAAGGGTAGCAACTTTGAATCGGTACCCTAAACATAAGATTTGAAGCAACAATATATATGCTAACAAAACAACAAAATGAACTTTATTTGTATGTTCATCGTCTGGCGTTAGTAGTAAAGCAAAATCAATATATTTTCGTAAATATCCATTTTAAAAGGAATTAAAACAGTTTTAAGAATATCATATTATCATTCATCCTCCTACTTAGTTGAAACAAAGGCTACTACTTAGTTGAAATTAAAACGCTCTCACCTCTCTCCTAAAACAGAAAACCCTAGCCGCCTGAGTAGATCTGAGGGGATTAAACTCTCTATTTGCCGTATGGCGACGTGATTGTTCTTCTACCTCCCCCAAGCAGTTTAGTTCATTTGGTCTTCACGTCAAGCGGCCGAGATAGATTCATCGGAGTTTCAGAAGTGAGCAGAATTTGTTTTGCCGTCAGCGGTGGTGGGTTCTCCCTCATTGGACATAGTCGTGGATCCGGATCTGACGGAGGAGAAGTTCCGTAGTCGAGATCTGGTTTGAAGATGCCGGAGAGTAGCATCAGAGTTTCTCATGGTTCACTCGTCAAGAAGGACTTTGTGGCTATGGCGGAAGTCGGTGAAGGAGAGTTGGTGGTAGTGTTGTTAGTCTCAACGGTTAACGGTAGGTTCTTTTGGATCTTAGATGGCTGTTGCGAGTTCCGGTTGCAGAGGGTTGAAGTGAGCCGTTGGCCTCTGTAACTGCCGTGATTTGTGTCCGTCGGACCGGTCTGAAAAGATTTTGCTCATGGGAGTTCGGAGGCGCCAGATCTGAGAGAAAGGGGATAGATCCGATGTTTTCAGATTGCTAAGTTAGGATCTGTCAACGCAGAGCCGGGCTGTCGGAGAGTTGGGCATTCCGGGAAGTTTGTAGTGGGTTGGTGGCTCGTCGGAGAGGAACCTTTGATGGAAACCGGTATCTTCTGTCTTTGTTTCTAATCCCTCGAAGTTGCTGCAAAACCGTGAACCTTGATTCCGCCGGAACTAGAGCTTTGGCTCTTTGCTTCCCGGTCACATCTTTAGATTTTGAACTTCATGGTTTAATTCAGCAGGTTCCGAGCTTTTTTCACTTTTCTGGCATGTTTTCTAGTCTCTCTGTTTTGTAATTGGATTTTCAATATATTGTTTCCGGCCCAGCCCATTAAGTGATGAATAAAAAATTTAGTTCTTGTAAAAAAAAAAAAAACAGTTTTAAGAAAAAAAAACTAAAACGAGTAAAAAAGTCCTAGGAAAAAATATTGTCTACCAAAAATATCTTTTGTGTATTTGTTTATTACGTGTTGTCACCGACTTGCTCTCACGTTTGACTTTTTATATGACAGGTTCGTCACTCGTTTGGGCGGCTTGGGCTTGGGACGCTCAAATATAAACAACAATACTGGACTAATAATATCGGCCCAGCCCAATATAATGACAATAGGCTCATAACATATTGCTGTGAGGAGTGATCTGGCCCTTCCTGAATAAACCTTAAATAACTCAATTCAAATGAGATAGATTACACTTTTTTTTGGTTGTCTATATGATTTAACAATGAACCACCTTAATTATTAGAATCAATTACTCAAATGTTATCCAAAATTTGGTTTATTACTTGTATGTTATTAATCAAAGAAAATTACTCAAATATTTAGTGTCCTGAGTGTAATTACAATTTACTCCTTTTGGTTTAGTTTTTCGATTTTGAGTAAAAAAATTAAAAAAAATACACATCAGCAAATTAAAATACACTATCATTTTTTATTGTTCACGTCACTAAGCATTTTTTTTTAGAATTCATTGTTAAATTTTTCTTGTTTATGTCAAAAAGGAAATCAAACAGTTTCCACTGTTCATAACTAAAAAAAAAAAAGCCTCTATCTCGTCTCTCTCCACCTTCATGCCCTAAATCTCTTTGTTAATCTCTAAATCCCAGTTTATCATTTCTCCTTTTGCTCTGATTTTCTCTCTTCTCTCTTCTTTCACTCTCCCTCTCCAAATCCCAAATCCTAGTTCGTCAATCCCAAAGCAAAACCAGATAGAAACTTTATTTTTTTTATTTTTAGGGTTTTCAATTTTGTCCGTTATATATATATATATATATATATATCAATTGTTTCGCTTTCTTTCTCTCCATCGGTTTCGTCATATCTCATTCATTTCTCGGTTGTCTTGTTACAATAGTAATTTGGAGAAAAATTGTTTTCCAGTAGATCTGAGATCATCTTTATATTCTTTGTCGTCTACTCTCTTGTTTTTTGTTTTTTTTTCTATAATCTCTCGTGGCTGCAAGAGAGTTACGCGATGAGAATCACTCTGTCGTAGTCTTCGAACGTGACTCAAAAGTCGGAGGTCTCTGGGTATACACACCCGAAAGCAAGGTTGACCCACTAAGCCTCGATCCAAATCGAACCGTAGTCCACTCGAGCGTCTACGACTCTCTTCGAACCAATCTCCCAAGAGAGTGCATGGGCTACAGAGACTTCCCTTTCGTGCCTCAACACGACGACGAATCTAGAGACCCGAGAAGGTACCCTACTCACAAAGAAATCTTAGCTTACCTTGAAGACTTTGCTAGGGAATTCAAACTCGTGGAGATGGTTCGATTCAACACTGAAGTGGTTCTTGCCGAGCCTGATGGTTTGAAATGGAGGGTCCAATCCAAAAACTCAGATGGGATCTCCGGTGATGAGATCTTTGATGTTGTCGTTGTTTGTAATGGACATTATACAGAACCTCGAGTTGCTGAGGATTTTTTGAAGGTATGTGATAGCATATTTTATATTCTTCAAGCTTTTGTTTATTTTTTCACATTTTCAAAATCCCATTAATTCATTCTCGGCTTGTTGATAAGCAGGCTTGCTTCAGCAACTTCTCTCTTTGAAATGGACTGAGCCGGAACTTATAAAAATGCATGCACACTATCTGGATGCAATTGGTCCCTTCCTCAAGTATTTCCCAGATGCAGTTGGGAGTGTTATCAACAAATTATATATTTGAACTTCTTACCTCTCTTCCACACATTGTCAAGGTTTCCTACTATATTACATATTTTCAGTGATTGAATTTATCCATCCTTATATATACAAACAATATCCAATGTGCATTGCCTAGAGTCAAGAAGTGAATGAGTAAATTTATAGCATGTTTCCTTGGCAGAATCCAGTAACTAGTACTTCAAGAATTGCTAGAGTATGTATAAAACTATAAATTAATTAAGAAACACAGCTTATACAAATTGCCATCTTTCTATATAATATTGAATTGAGGCCATATGATTTATATCTCTGTTGTGAATTGAAGCCATATGATACACATTGAATTGAGGCCATATGATAATATTGATAAATATTAAATAAACATATATGCTATGGCTGAGTTATGTACTTCGTACCACTGAGTTATGGTTGAGTTATGTACTTGGTACGACTTCGTTTGGTCTTTCGCGTAATAAATTTTCAAAAAGTGTTGTTGGGGAAACCCAAACAATAATTCTGTGCCTGCTCAGATCCACACGCGTAAAAAATTTATAAATTAGTTTTTTCACAATATATTATACAAATTAATTAAAAAAATTGAACTCAAAATTCGAATAAAAATAAAAAAATTTCGACGAAGTGACTAACTGATGGCTGAGTTATTGACTTACACGGCTGACTTATGAAATATTTGTAAATTTATATTATTATAACTCAATATTTAAATGTACAATTGAAATATGAATATTACAATTATTATAACCAATAAAAAGTAATAATTATAGAGAAAGATTAATTTTTACACATTCTCACCTGAATGTGTTAAACATACAACACATGACGTTTAGGGGTTAGGGTTAGGGTTTGAGATGTAGGGTTCAGATGAGTAACATTATTTGTTTTTTGGTTTTTGTTCTAATGTGTTTGGTTTAAGGTGGTAATATGGATATACTAATATTATTACCATTTGAATATATTTTAAAAAAATCAAATTTTTTTTGATTATTTCCGGTTATGGGTCGGTTAGAGTAATATATAACCATAAATAACTCAAAATATATTGTAATTAAGTAGATTAGCCTAATATAACCAAAAATAAGCCGAATATAACCGAAATTAACCAAACATACCAATTCAAAAATACCAAATTGGAAAATTATTTTTCGGTTCGGTTCGGTTTGGTCGGTTATTTAGTCATTCTAATTTGAGGGTTGACTAGGTTATGGTAAAGTTATGGCTGAGTTATGCAACAGTTATATTAATTTATTATATACCTTCTCGAGAATACGAAAAGTGTTGTTGGGGAGACGCAAACAATAATTATGTTTATTGTTAAGAACCACACGCGTAATAAATGAGATTTTAGCGATTTTTTATTTAAAAAGAATTTAAAATTTGAATTTGAATTTTTTTTTTTTTTTTTAATAAAAGTATTCTCAGACAATTGACTGATATGGCTGAGTTATCGACATAAACGGCTGACTTATGAAATATTTGTAAATTAGAAATATAATTATAACTCAAAATTAAAAGTAATAATTATATACAAAGTAATAAAAAGTAATAATTATATACAAAGATTGATTTTTACACAGTCTGATCAAAATATGTAAAACATTCAACACATGACATTTAGGGGTTAGAGTTAGTGTTAGGGTTAGGGTTTGAGGATTAGGGTTCATATTTCCAACATTATGAGTTTTAATATAATAATTTGGTTTTGGTTATATTGTGTTTGGTTTAAGGTGGTAATTTGGATATACTAATATCATAACCATTTTAAAATTTAAAATCTTTTGAAATTACTTTTCGGTTATTTCCGGTTATGGTTCGGTTAGATGAATATATAACCATAAATAATCCAAATGTTATCCAAATTAGGTCGATTAACTTAATATAACCGATAGCAAGCCGAATATAACCGTAATTAACCGAAATTAATGGAAAAAATAGTTTCTGGTTCGGTTCGGTTTGGTCGGTTATTAAGTCATTCTAATTTGAGGGTTGACTGAGTTATGGTAAAGTTATGGCTGAGTTATCGTTTAGGGTCTTCTCAATAATATGAAAACATATTCTTCTTTCTTTCCTGGGTCTTTTGTTCTTTCAGATTCCTAATAACACTACAAGAAAATGAGTCCAATGCCAAAGAAATTTTTCTGGCAAATGCTCTGAATTTGTGGCAATAGGAACATTTACCAGAGATTGCCACAAATAAATAGTGTGGCTATAGGGTCGTTACAAAAAATAAACTGTGGCAATATCAGGCAATTTTACCACGAAATGCCACAACGTTATTTTGCGGTAAATTTGTCACGATCTAACCAAGAACCGGTTCTGGCAACTTTGCCACGAATTGTCACAATATTTTTGTGGTAACTTGTCATGAATATACCAGACAATAAGTTCTGGTTAATTTACCACAAGTTTACCTGCCACACATTCTGGCAAATTTTGCAACGAATTGTCACATTACTTTTCGGGTAAATTGTTATGAAAGTGTTAGAAAATGATTTCTGGTAAAATTGCCACAAATGACACACAAACAGCTTTTGTGGTAATTAGTCACAAAGCAGCCATGATTTTAGTGTGGTAATATTGCCAAAGACTGCCACAAAACATTACGTAAAAATTTTACCACGAATTACTAATTGATTATTTTTGGTAAAATTATTTAATGAATTATTGTTCGTTTTAATTTTATTATTAGTAAACAAATTAATAACATAAATAATCTTAAACATGATATATATATTACAACAAAAAGTTGTTAGAGTACCTAATTTCCCAAGAAGCGTTATATATTACATTGAAAAAGTTGTTAAAAGTACTAATATTCCATAAATTAGGCCTAATAAAACACATCTTAATTACTCATTCACTTCTTCAAAGATGCCTGGAAGGTTTTGGTTTGGTAGATCCGCAAGGTTGACTGGGATATGTGAGTCACTTTGAGCTCCAGTTGATGAAGATCCGTTAGATCGAGTTGCAGGAGGTGTAGTAGTTATCGGCATGAGTGTAACTGGATCTATGCCGTTAACACGTAACAACATGTTTGTCGCTCGCCTGAAAGTCTCATTGTTCTCCTCCATGGACTTTTTCATGGAACTCACGGTCTCTTCCATCATAGTAATCCTCTCATCCACGGCTAAATTTCGTGCAAAAGAAGTGGCTGGGGGAACCCCTGGATCAGCGTTGAAGTATTGCAAAGATCCAAGACCATAGATACGACCTTTGCTATTCGTAGCCGTCTGAAATGAGAAAGATAAAGTTTGAGCCTTATGCAACAAAAATATTCCAAAGCGTAAGAAGATCAATGATTACTAACCAAACAAACGTCAATAAATTTCATTCTAGTAGTGAGAAACAATTTTTTATTAAGTACTTAAGAAAGTTTAAAAAAATTAACATATATGGGAATTTATCCAAGTATTATTTACCTCCAAGTATGCAGCAGTGAGCTGATGCGAGGAAGGTACAACTAAGGTTGATCCAGTTTCACCAACATTTGTTTCATTTGTACATCGCTCCATAGCCAAAGACATCGCCGTTTTGACGAACTTCTCTGCACGCTTATCAACAAATGTCCCATCTTTTTTCGTGTGCGTTTCCTTTACTAATGCCGTAATTGATGGCCGTACACCACCAGCTGCAACTGTCTAATGAAGAAAAAATAAGAGTCAAAACTAGTAATCTTAAAACAAAATTTAAACTATACAGTCACATACCATCTCATGTTCGATTCTAACAATTTTTTTAGCCCCAGCAGTGTGGAAATGTGGGTTAGCTTTTCGGTTCAGTGAGTTTTTTTTGCACTTCTTGATGCTTTGTTCAGTCTCCCAAATTTGCAGCATGTGGTCCCAGTCATTGTCGCTAATGTATTCCGGCTTATTTCCTGCTAACTTTCTTTGGCTCACGCGACTTGATATAGATCCCTTGCAGTGTTCCTCCCAAGCACTAAACACAGCAGCCTCATGTACATCATCCCAGCAGTATTGTTGCTGCAAAAGTACAGGGACTAATGTGATAGTAGTATTCATTATTAAATCCATCTAAAACAAACAATAAGAAAACATACCACGAAACTCGACCACCACATGTTTTTTTTTTCTTGGGGAACCATACGAAAATTCCACCATGGTCCCCAAAAATTTGCTTTCCAAGTTTTACGGATGTCTTTGGTGACTTGAGGGTGAATATCAAACCTATATAACACATAGAAAGTATATTGGTTACACATAAGTTAAACTAATAACATAATGTATAAAGGAACTGTGTTTACCATAAAGTTCCGTTGAGCTTTTCTGGGTGCAAATGTGGCATGTTACGTCTAGCTGGTGCATTCTTCAATTCAGCGAGACTTGCAGTGGTATAAGCTGCAGTAGTGGAACTAACTGACCCAATTGCTCCAGGAGGCAGGATATCATCAGAAGTCCGAGAAGCTCTTTGGAAGGAGTAGCCACCACGACGAGAATGATTCATATTCGCAGCTTTGTTCAGAAAAGAAAATATGAACATTAAAATTGAGTTTCTATTTACTCTAATAGCCAAAATGATAGAGATAAGAACATTAATCATCTCTATTGGTTATGGTCTCTTGCACACATGAAAAAAATTGATCTTTTAAAATTGGGACCTGGTAGTACGAAGAAATAAACATTCGCCCCCACATCAATATTCAACAAATTGTTTTCTAGGTGGAATTAACAAAATACAAAGCTTTAATTTTCCAGATTTGAAGAACTAAAATTTTCATCCTTTCTCTGTTCAACGACAAACAACAATTAAGAGAGAGAGAGAGAGAGAGAGAGAGAGAGAGAGAGAGAGTTACAGATACTGAGACAACAAAGAGACGGTGGTACTGGAGAAGCGGAGACGGTGTCGAAACAGAGGGAGTAGCGCAGAGGCCAGGAGGAGAAACAGAGATGCAACAAGGAGATAATAGAGACAGGAACGAGAAGAGACGGTGACGACAAGGAGGAGAGACGGTGAGAGGATGAAAAGAGATGAGACGGACGATCAGTGCTAAGAGAGCCAAAGATGGTGTTTAGAATTCGGCGAGGGTTTTCTCCTTAGGTTAAGTAGAAGAAAGTAAAATAATTAAGAGGGAAAAGAATTGCGGGAATATAACCCGGGAAGGGAAAATTTCACTGCCACATATGTGATACTCGTGGCAATCTATAAAAATTAGAAAATAAATTAGTAAAGTTTGTCTTTTAATTAAGATCAAAAGAACATGCAGATACATAGAAGAACTAATTTAGATATGTAATTCATATATATTACAATATGAGTTGACCACAAATATATATATATATATATA
>NC_025700.1:414873-440710 GCF_000633955.1 Camelina sativa
TTAGAATTTTATTTTTCTAAAAGTATTTCTCCAACAATTGAATATTAAAATTATTATAACTCAAAATTTAAATTTAGAATGGAAATATGTCTATTATTAGGTTAACTGATGGTTTTCCGCCAAAATATCGCTTTACGACTGAGTTATAATCATTACGGGAAAACGAAAGGTCATGTGACGGCTGAGTTGTAATGAGTTATGGCTGAGTTATCACAAGTAACAATCTGAAAGTAAATGGATTATATATATGACTTTACGGCTGAGTTATAATATTTACGGGAAAACGAAAGGTCATGTGACGGCTGAGTTATAGTGAGTTATGGCTGAGTTATCACAAGAAACAATTTGAAAGTAAATGAATGATACATATGACTTGACGGCTGAGTTATAATATTTACAAGAAAACGAAAGGTCTCGTCGATTCATGTTACGGCTGAGTTATTGTGTTTTATGGCTGAGTTATCACGAGAAACAATATTAAAATAAATGGCTGATATATATGACTTTACGGCTGAGTTATAATATTTACGGGAAGACGAAAGGTCTCGTCGACTCCACTAGTTTTTGTAGACTCTTTCGCCGAAAACTCTACACAGAGACGTAGCTGACCGGTTTTCCATAGCCCCAAAAAACATTGCAACTGTCGATCATTGGAGATAAAAACTGGTGGAGTATCATGCGCCATTAGTTTCAGTGCCTTGTTTGAGAAACTGTAGCTCAGCTTTAGCTTATGGCTAAATGTGTCCAATCCTTAGTATTCAAGAACAAGCTTGTCGTGTGTTGTGCCTCCATCTATCTGCACAAATATACAACCTCTATCGTCGGTGTTAAATACATATCTCTGTGTCTTTACCCAATTACCGGAAACAACTAGAACCGGAACTGGATCCATGAAAGAAAAATGAAGAACAAGGTGAAGAAGAAGTAGAAGAACAAGGTGAAGAACAATGTGAAGAAGAAGTAGAAAGAACTAGGTGAAGAAGAAAAGTGAAGAAGAAGTATAAGAATAAAGAGTCGAACGACGTTTCGTATTGCCGGAGAAAAAAAAAAGATGACGTGGAATGCTGACATGGATGCTGCGTCCGACGTGGCAAGTCATCCATTAAACAATAAATAACTCAGCCTATATAAAACTCAGCCACAACATGAAAAACATTACAGTAATTAAAAAAACATTACAGTAATTAAAAAGCATAAAAATTGCTGCCAAATTCAGTCGTACCGTTTAATAAGTCAACCGTATCGTTTAATAAGTCAGCCGTAACTGAATAACATTCTAGTAATTAATTTTTTGTTAATAAGTCAACCGTCAAATGGTTGAGTTGTATGATAAGTCAGCCTATCACGACTGAGTTGTACGATAAGTCAGCCTATTACGGTTGAGTTGTACGATAACTCAACCGTAACAGTTGCTCATAAGTCAGCCGTGTCGTAGTGATAACTCAGCCAAACTTTTGACAACTCAACCATCGGGTGAAAACTCAGCCGTAAGGACGGTTGAGTTATAGCATAACTCAACCAGATTTTAATAAGTCAGCCGTAAGGATGGTTGAGTGATAGCATAACTCAACCAGATTTTAATAAGTCAACCGTAATGCTTGGTTGAGTTATGCTATAACTCAACCGTCCGCTCTTACTCAAATGTTTTTTTCCATAACTCATCTGTAACGCGTTATGGCTGAGTTTTGGTTATACGTCAACGATTTCTGACGTGAGATCTGACATAATAATGGTATTTTTGTAATAACATTTTTTCCGGTTACATAAAAAAAGAGCACGCTGAGTATTTTAAAAATATCCGAAATATTCTAATACTAAATTTTTTTTTTTGATTCTGGTAATATTACTCGGATAACAATTGAGTAAATCATCCTAATTATTATTGTTATACGCATACATGGATATTAAAGGTTGGTAAAATTTTATGACTTTTACAGACCATTAGCCGCGAGTTTGTTAAGGAGTGCGAGCGAATTGCTGGAGATATACAAAGACGTGGTGACTCTCCGCCGAATCATCCTGACCGTTGATGACTTCGACGACGTCTTTTCAAACCCATCGATACACGTGTCCTTGTCCGTGAGGGAAGTGCTAAGCCACGTGGCGAGATCGCTCATCTGCTGCTGAAACTCGCTGGCTTTGAGTGTCCGGAGGACGGCCAAGGACTTGTGGAGACTATCAAGAGAGTCTTGTAGCAGTTCTCGGCAGTCCGAAAGAGCGACGCGGTCGCGTTTCCCGACCGTTGAAAGCCGCGTTTTGAGAAGGTATCTAAGGACGTCCTTGTTGTCGGTTATGGCCACGGAGACACCGGCACGTGCCCATTTGCTGGGACTGTTCTTGGCGACTGATGCAAACGGCGATAACGTTTTAGCGCAGAGATCTCGGTAGTGTGTAACGCTACACGCGTTTTGTACGTAGCTGTTGCGTTTCGACGGTGATGATGAAGTTGGATTGAGAGAAAGGAGAAAGAAGACAAGTGCAAATGCGATAGAAGAACTCATGGAGTTTTCTTATGTGTTGTAATAAGAAATATCTGTAATCTTTTATACAAAATTGGTGTCGACGAGAGAGATCGTATATATAGACACGTATAAATTTAATTTTGGGTTTCTGGTAGGTTTAAAAGTGAAAGTATAAAAAGTATGTATGGCGGTCCATTTTTAGTTGTCGGAGTTATGATCACAACGTTTCTAACGCTATGTTCGACGTTATAAATTGGTCGCAATTCGTTTGATTTAGTTAACTCCTAATTTGGTTACTTTTTTTTCGACAACTACTCCTTCCCAATTAGATTACTTATTAGGCACAAATATCAGATTTTTTAAAATTAAAAACCATTTTCAACAACTACTCTAACTAATAAAACTAGAGATCTCATTCAATTTGGTTTATTTATTGTTTAGGTAATCATTGGTCCGTCTAATACTCGCTCTACCAGGCGGATTTAACAAAGGTTGAAAACATTACCAGTAACTGTTTATAAATGGAAGATCATCTAGTTAAGTACGGCATAAGCTTGTAGTATCATTTACTAATGTTGTCATCGCCATGAGGCCCATGACCATATCTCGTCGGATCCTTCTTTTCTTAATTACTTTTCCCCCCTCTTCACGCCATAGCTACAATACTTTCGTAGGACGTGCGTGAGTTCTTATATACAACGTAATCACGTAATGCGTGAGCATTTATGAATACAGCTTCAAAAATTGAATTAAACTCACATGAACTGAGAGAACGAAGCATATATGGTTATGAAGGTTCACATGATTCCTATGAAACAAAAGACATGACTGAGACACTAATAAGAGAGACTTGGAACTTAAAACCATGAAGATCATAAAGGACTCCTGAGCAAAACCATGGACAGTCATGAATGGGAGGTAAGGAGAGAGAGAGAGAGAGAGGGGACTGTGTAGTGGTTTTCATTGCAAAATGAACCATACTTATGGGACCATCATGGCTTCACTCTTCCGGCATAAACTCCTTTTTTCAAACTTCCTACTAGACTCTGTGATATCACACAAGCAACTGTGACAAGGAGCACTATAGAGATAAGCCCTAAGCTGATGTTGAGGATAGTTCTATTCGAAACTTGTAGTAAGCAGTGACATGGATTTGAGTATGATACAAGAAATGGGTCTCTAAGACAATAATAATACAATGCTCCTAAGATCATTGATTCAAAAAATATGAAACTGAGTGTCTATAGGCTAACTCACACCAGTATCAAAATATAAGGCATGAACGTCAAATAAGATTCTGCAATTCTTAAACACTTAATAGAACAGAAATGGACGAGATTCATCCAAAAACGTATGTAAGGAGTTCATTTATTGATTAAATTTGGCTGTAAAGAGAGAAAACAAACTGAGGATGACAAAAAAAAAAAAGTTCCACCTTTCCGGATTAAACAAAACGAGTAAGGCTTAAGTGGCAATTTCAGAAAGTCTTTAAGTGTGGTCAAATCATTGAGACTTACTCATACAGTTTTTTTCCGAAGCATCTCCTCTGATGGAAGCTCCAAAGTAGCTCCTGCGTGATCCTGACTTGCTTTCACCTCTACAACACAGAAGCATTGGAAAAAAAAATCAAGTTTCCAAGAAAAATCGAGTTTTTGCACTCACGCAATTCAACGAACAGATGGCGTGCAAGATAAAAAAGAGTGTAATGAGTAAAAAAAACGTACCGTATCCGCCGCGTTCGTTGAGTTTGGCCTGAACGATCATAGTGGAAATGAACTGCGTCGCCTCACGCGCCTCTTCGAGAAGGCGAGTAATGTCGGAGCCGGAAGCCACGTGGCGGTTTTCATCGAATTTCTTACGGATCTCGGACGCCGAAGCCTTCAGCATCTCGGTATCTCCGGCGAACGATTTCCTCGTGGCCCTGAGCAGGGCTCTGTACGCGATCAACGCTTCTCCGGTCACCATTTCTACTCCTTTCCCTTCTCAACCTTTTGTTCTCCTCCTCCGCCGTCTCCTTGAGGAATCGAAATGGTACCTTCTGATCGCGGCTTCGAGTTTCATTGGGCCTTTATGACTAAGCCTACCTTTTGGCCCATTAATGAGCGCATCGGTCGGATCCTTAGAGAATTTAATTTATCATTTACTGGGCGAATGAATGCGTATTTGCGTGTTCGTTCGTTCACTACTTCCGAGTGTCTTCACCATTCCCAAAGAGGTACGCTTTCTGAATTCGCTCATGTGTTCTAAAGCTTCAATTTCACGCCTTTTTTTTTTTTTTTGAATGATACGAAACCCTAGATCATTCAGTCTGCATCGATTCGAACAATCATTGAAATTGACCAACTCAGAAGCAGTATGTGGAGATTTGGTTTATATAAACCATACCTCTGTAAAATTAGTCATTTGAATCCTCAAATTAGCCATGCAAAAGTTTAATTGCGTTGTTAGTAATGTATAATTCGTTTTTTGGTTGTTCAAAGACTGTTAAGTATGGAAGAGGTTTGTTGAATTTGGTTTATATGCTTTTTGGCTTTATTGTTTTCTCTTTGTTGTTAATTTCTCCAGCTTTAGATAGAGATTAGAGATGGATCATGTATACAAAGGTCAGCTGCAAGCATATGCCCTCAAACAAAATCTGGAGCTACCCGCGTATGTCACTGAGCGAGAAGGGGCTCCTCATGCTCCTCGGTTTAGATCTAAGGTTACATTTTGTGGCCAGACTTTCCAGAGCCATGAATTCTTTCCGACTCTTAAATCGGCTGAACATGCCGCTGCCAAAATAGCATTGGCTTCATTGACGCCACAGAGTCCTGAGGCTAGTTCCCCCCCACACCCTCATTTTTGGATCACAGTTTATGTGCTTTTTCAAAATCTGATTTTATCTTATC
This sequence comes from Camelina sativa, assembly GCF_000633955.1. NCBI lineage: Eukaryota > Viridiplantae > Streptophyta > Magnoliopsida > Brassicales > Brassicaceae > Camelina > Camelina sativa. The sequence goes on from NC_025700.1 coordinate 420,224, forward strand.
TATCATTTTTTTTTGTTTATTCAGGGAATTGATGTTGCATACAAGAACCTGTTACAAGAGATTGCTCAGAAAGGAAATTCTCTGTTACCAGTTTATGCAACTGTTACATCTGGTCCATCGCATTTGCCAGTTTTTACTTCAACTGTTGAGTTTGCTGGGAAGGTCTTCAGCGGAGAAGAGGCAAAAACCAAAAAGTTGGCTGAAACGAGCGCTGCTAAAGTAGCATTCATGAGTATCAAAACTGGTATGTATCTAACCTTTTAACATCCCTTGCTTTTCATTGTCTTATTTATTCCTTTAAAAATGGTCAATCAAATATTTCAAAATCAGCAAGTTATGTTATTTTTCAGTTGGTGCATGGTATGAGATAAGAAATGATCGGACTGTTTCTCATTATAGATTGTTTACCTCTGTTCTTGTGAACTGTTTTTCAAATTCCATTCAGCTGTAGACATTTTGACTAAAGTTAATCTTGTTAATTGCATCTGAGGTTCTTCTTGTCAATCTTTTGAACTTTTCTAGATCAGTATTCCTCTCATGATATTCTTCTACATGGCCCAAGTTAGAAATTGGGTCATGAGGGTGAGCAGTTTCACAACGAACAAATCATGAAACAACTTATTTGTTTGTTTGTTTGTTTGTTTTAAAACCATTTTATTTTATTATCTTGATGCATATTCCCAATGTTAAAAAGTCAAACGAGACAAGTTGGTGATAATCTATGATGTACAGGGAACTCGAACCAGACCTCATGGCCTTCTTTGCCTTGTGAGAGACAAGAAGCTGTAAATTCAAATGTGAAGAGCATTCTACAAGAGATCCAGTCCCAACCTTCCCAGGTGGTGATGACCCCTGAAGCCCCAGCAAAGTGTATTAATGTGGATGAAAATGGTTAGTCTTCTTTAAAAGCTACCTCACATTAATAATGCTTTTGGTTTGTTTGTTATAGGGAAATCTCTCTTCCTTTGCTATGATTTGTGGTCCAGTCAGAGGGACGTATCTCCCCTTACTTAACTGCATGAAATGGATTCAAATTTATGGTAACTGGTCAAGATTGTTTATTCATTCAAAACTCATGCTCTACAATCTTCATTCTGTGCAGAATTTCCAGATCTTCATAATGCACCAGCCAGTAATGCTAAGGAGAGGAATGTTGCTTTGCGTGTGCCTAAGAATCCTACAAACGATGGCACTCTTAATGCACCAACTAGTGATTCTATGAAGATGAAAATTGCTGCTTCTTCATCGCCTATACCTCAGAATCCTACGAACCTTGTTGCTCGTAATGCACCAGCTACCAATGGTATCAAGAGGAACATTGCAGCTTGTACTTTGCGTATGCCTCAGAATCCCACAAACGATGGTAGAGAACTTTCACCATGTGTATGTGTAGATGAGAGTGAGAAGAAGAAGCTCATAATGGGAACTGGCCACCTGAGTATACCAACTGGCCAACATGTATTTTGTCGTCCGTGGAACCCGGAGATAACTCTTCCTCAAGACGCGGAGATGCTCTTTAGGGATGATAGTTTTATTGCCTATCGTGTCATGAAACCGTAAAGACATCAATATTTGATGCATAGTAAGTGTGGAGATAGAATGGTAAGCTACGCTATATCTCATCTGTTTGTAGAGAGATACAGTGTTTAATCGAATAGGTTTAGGCTTTTGTCTCTGGTTTTCTTCAGCAATAACCTAGTGCTGTGTAATGATATATAGATTCTAAGAAAATCGCAGTGAACTTACTATTTGTAAGAAAGCATCCACGGGATCCGAAAAGAACAATCTAGTCTTTGTATTATTCTCTCTAAAGTTACTAAACTGTTTTGTTGTTTATCAAAGAACACAAAAACAAGAGGGAAGAGTGAACTAACCTTTAAGTGACTGAAGAGAGGTTAGAGAATGGGAAAACCCAAAAAAAAATGCAACACGTCGGTACTGTAAGATATCTGTTATACGGTGATGGAGTCATCCAGTTCAGTTTCGTTTCGTTAGACAAGCGCAGCTGGTACTTGATTTTAATAGTGATCTGGATTCTGGAGGAATGTTCTTTTGTTTTCGTTTGTGATACTCAGTTCAGTTGTATCTTTCGCTCTAGAGGAATGTTCTTTTGTTTTCATTTTGATATTCAATTCTAAGAAGCAGAGTTTACTTTTTGATGACTCCTGTCTTTGGGTTGAGACAAACTATATATGACTGGTTTCTTGGCCAAAGTGAAGATTGATTCTTCAGCACACTTAGCTAATCTTTCTAGCAGTCGTGGTTTGGGGGTACAAGCACGATGAACGTTTCCTTGTTTTCAATCTGCTCGGTCATGGCATACCCAAGCCGAGATTCGCATCAGTAAAAATTACTGTAAAAAGAACAAGAAACAATATCAGATGGCTTAAGGAAAACAACAAAACTATTGTTGTAAGGGCTACAATAGCTTCAAAAAAGTGTGTAAGCAGGTTAGGCCTCCAATTATAATGATGCGTGCAAGGAAAATAAAGGCAATGTCAGATGGAATGAAATATAAAGTGTTTTATGCGTAGATACAACTTTTATATAGGGGTGAAAAGAAGCTTCAAATCTGCTTGCACACTTTTTTGAAGCCATTGTAGCCCTTGCCATTGTTTGAATATGAAATTCCTGCAACAGTAAGTAATGAGATACTTGCAGATTAGTCAAACAGTTTCATTAAGCTATGAGTCTGTTATATAAAGTCATGATACTCTCTCTCAGATGAAGGGTTTTTGATTTTGGGTGTTACCTTGTTATTTCTTGAGCTTGCCTTCATTTGTGTTGTAGCTACTGGTTCTAACACGGCTTTTTATCATGAAACAATAAGAAGTGTTAAAAGTAATTGACATTAAACGATAGTGATGGACGATTGTCACAAAACCTTGAGGTCTTCTCTTGGACGTTTCTCATGGTATATCATACATGGAAGTTTCACATAGTCTCTACTTTTGAGTGATGATCTCCTTGATCTGGTTCTAGGAACCGAAGCTGCACAAATAAAAAAAGATGAAATTTCTTGAATTGAGAATTTACTGGAGTCAACGCAATAACTAATTTGGAAAAAAAGCAGAGGATTTTGAGGTTACTTATAGAGTAAGCAGAGGGTTGTTTCCAACGTTGGACCATCTAGCTCTTGCCTTAGGTTAGCCCTTGCTATTGTGTAAACTTTCAAGATGAAATTTTAAGCAACAGTAAGAAATTCGATCCTTTGTAGATTAATATTAAGCTATGAATCTGTTCTAAACTGATGCTTATCTCTGATAAAGCAAGGATATGTACCTGAAAAATTGGCAGATGTGGTGTAACTTCTTTGATGGCGCAGTGCAGGCAAAGCTGGAGCAGCCAAAAGCTGCATTAAATAACAACAGAAAGCATTGGTTTCGTTTAGTTTTCTTTCTTTCTGAAGTATATTAGTACATATAAAGAAGGCATGAAATCAAGTAATATTAAGAATGATGTCACCTACCTTTTTTTGATGATTGCCTTTGGCTTGAGATAACTGTGTGACTAGTTTTATGGCCATAGTGCAGATGTATTCATCATCAGACAACTTTTAATCAACAAAAAATGATTCTTTAGTACTCATATGATCTTACATCGTCACTCTCACTCAGACCTGCAATCAAAACCATCAATGGTATCAAGAAAAACTCAGTCAATAGTTAAACTGACTATAATGAAATAATCTAACAGGGACTTTTTACTTACAAATGATGGAGCAGAGGATATAGAAGAACACGAACTTGTTGGGACACCTCTCGCTCTCTGACTTGTTTGCTCTCTTGTCGCCATTATAATGTTTCAACGTTCTGAGAGTTAGAAGAGAAGAAATTTCTGATCACACACCACAACTCAGTAGATTTAAAGCGGAATCATAGATTTAGAAGCATGAACCTCTCTTCTACGACTTGTGAATCATATTGGTAGAGCTAGCTAGCAGCTTTTCTCCTATAGAACCTCTACATGGAAAAGAGACGACACCAATTAGTTAGCCTCACTAGGAAGATCAGCAACTCGTACTTTGAACCTGAAATGAAACTTTCAATAACATGGCAAAATAATGTAGAGGAACTCCCCAGTGGCACACACCACCATCACAAAGCATATGAGAGGAGGAAGTACCTGAATAAACCACATGTCCAGCCTTGTGCATCAGAGGAGCCCAGACTTTGTAACAGACCCTAAAGAGACATCAAAAAGAGAAGCAAATCAGCGATCATAGCATCATCCACCAGAATGTAGTACATTAGAAGGACAAGTTAAAAAAATACAATTTCTAAAATCAAACCTCCCATAAAGTAATCCCATTGCCTCGAGGACTCTGCATCAAAGAGAGACAGAGATGTTTTCACTTGAAACCTGAAACATCCAATAAGAAAGATCAAAATCATGTTTGAAAAGTCCTTGATTAAATAATAATAAAAAAATAATAAATTGAGAGAGGGAGACCAAACAAGTAAGCAAAATCAAACCGTCGGAGGAGTGTAAATTCAGAAGCTGGTGGAGCGATGATTTGAAGTTGGATCCTCTTGTCACAAATCTAAACCAACAATACAAAAACGCCAAGTAATTAGTAACTAGAAGAAAAAAGACCACCACACCAAAGTGAAAATTCAAATTATAGAGATGCGTTTAGAGCAAGGAAACCATCAGAGCGCCTAAAGAAGTAGCATCGAGAAACAGTACCTGCAAGACGAAGAAAGAAACGGAAGGAATAAACCTATATAAAAAAAAGGTAAAAGATCTATTAAGAGGAAGAGGAAGAGCAAAACCCCTGAAGACGTAGCACAGAGAAGAAGCTTGACTATCAAAGCCATCATCCAAAACCTGAAAAGAAAAAGAAAAAAACAGAACATGTTAGAAACCAAACCCTAGAAAAAGACAAGCAAGTGAAAATACAATGATCGATTCAAAGAAAGACACCATATACTAGTTCATGCGTGTCCATCAAAGCCATCACAGATTGATTGATAAACGCATAATCCAAAACCTGAAAGTCAAAAAAAAAAAAAACAGAGCAATTAGTTAGAAACCAAACCCTAGGAAAAATAAGCAAGTGAAACTAACAGTTTAGAAGAATCTCAAAAACAAAAGAACAAAACCTGTGAGAGCGAATCATCATAATGGGATCATCATCAACCAGAATCTACAAACAACAACACAAGGAAAAGTAAGTAAAATCAAACCGAAGAAGGAGGAGGAGGAGGATGAGTTTTGCCAATTCAGAAGCGGGTGGAGTGGAGCCTTCATAATAAAAAATGAGCGGATAAAAATCAAACCTAAAGATACATTTTAATATCGATTAGACACATGGTAGTATGGACAAAAACAAAATGAAGAGGAGAGAACATGTCACTTACCTGATTGCCAATGTTGACAGGTATGACATCACCCACCACAGTGTCATAAATTTGAAATTTCCACTCACTCGTCTTCCACCTCTTGTCACATGTGCAACAATTAAATCAATAAAGGAAAGAATTTGTGGAGCATCTCTCATCTGAATGTGTGTGTACACGACAAGAACATCTGGGAACACACAAGAAACAGAGTATTAAAATTAGCCAATATTAAGGTAACCTGAAAGTTAAACTGAGCAGAGATCATAAAGTTAAACTAAGCAGAGATCATAATGTTAAACTCCCACGATGTTTTCTATTTGAACCTCCCACGCAGTCAGTAATCCAGGTGCCTTCTCGATCTGCATCAAAAGAGAGACTGAGATGTTAATTCACGTATATGTAGAAATTAAAAAGTAAGAGATGTATTAAGACTTAAGAGGAAGAAAAAAACCCACCAAGACGTGTCACAGAGAAGAAGGAGTCCATCAAAGCCATGACTGATCGATCAAAGCATCAACCAGTACCTGAAATAACATAGCAAAGAAGTAAAAATCACATGAACATAATAAACAGCCTTGAACAATTCAATTTCGAAACTTAGAAACCAAACCCTGAAGAGAAACATTGAATGAGAGTGACAAGGATCAGTCAAAGCTATCACACGATCTGCAACAAAAGAGAGACTGAGATGTTATAAATTCACTTATATATAGAAAAAAGTAAAAGATGTATTAAGACTTGGGGAGGAAGAACAAAACCCATTAAGACGTAGCACACAGAAGAAGAGTGTCAATCAAAGCCATCACTGATCGATCAAAGCATCATCCAATACCTGAAATAACATAGCATAGAAGTAAAAATCACATGAACAAAACAAAAAGCCTTGAACGATTCAATCTATAAACTTAGAAACCAAACCCTGAAGAGCAAAATTGAATGAGAGTGACAAGGATCAGTCAAAGCCATCACATGATCTGCAACAAAAGAGAGACTGAGATGTTAATCCACTTATAAATAGAAAAAAAGGAAAAGATGTATTAAGACTTAAGACGAAGAACAAAACCCATTAAGATATCCATGAAAGCCATCACTGATCGATCAAAGCATCATCCAATACTTGAAATAATCCAAAACCTGAAAAGAAAAAAAAAACAGAACAACAAGTTAAAAACCAAACCCTAGAAAAAAAAAAAAAAAGAGACTAGTTCGTGTCCATCAAAGCTATCATCATCATCATCATCAAAACCTGAAAAAAAAAACAGAACAACAAGTTAGAAACCAAACCCTAGAAAACCCAATGATCGATTCAAAAAAAACAGCAACATCAGAAACTAGTGAAGATGCTGTATTAGAGAGTCAGAGGAACAAAACCCCTGAAGACGTGGCACAGAGAAGAAGCGTTTCCATCAAAGCCGTCGTCATCGATTGATAAAAGCATCATCCAAAACCTGAAAAAAGAACAGAACAACAAGTTAGAAACCAAACCCTAGAAAAAAAATAAGCAAGTTTGAAAAACTAATAGATAGATTCAAATAAAAAAAATCAGAAACTAGTTTTAGAAGAATACTGGTCCAGCACCAACCAACGAAACGAGAGAGCTTGCGGAGAGACTTTACACTCACTACAGAGAGGAACGAGAACGAAGAAGAAACAAAATAGTGAGGAAGATGTGAATGAGAGAGCGCATTATATTTATAAACGGCCTAGATCTAATCTTATTCATGTTTTAACGGGTAAGATTAAGTCGGTAGTCAAACAAGACTCTTTTTGTCCAGCTGGCAATATTTCCTTTCCTATTTTTTGTTTTTGTAATCTAAAAGCATTCATGTTTTAACAGTCATCCGCATTAAACCTACGAATCCAGCCGTTAGCTAGAGAGATTCATGCTAAGCAGTAGTAATCAATCACCAATATAGATCAAAATTGGGCTAAATAAAAAAAAAAAAGGAAAACCTAGATTAATGAATCTAACGGTTCAAAAATAGAAAAGCAAATAATAGCTAGGTTAAAGTATGACCGACATATACTAAATTCTCTATAAGAAAATTATAATGCTCCATTACTTCTTCTAATCACATCACTCATATCTTTTTTTTCTTTTTTTGGTTCTCTTTCGTTACTTCAAAAAGAAGCTGGGGTAGTAATCTTGTAATCCCGACGAGTCCATGATGTTGTTTTCGTCATTTATATGCTTTTTTCTTTGAATGTTTTATATACCGTCGGATCTAAAATACAATTGCATCTAATGGCTGTAATGAGAAAGCGGCCAAATATTATATGATGATTTGTTTTATTGTTTTAACCGTTGGGTAGTGCCACGTAGATTTAGGAAAAAATGTTTTTAGTTTTCTTTTTTGCTTTAGATATTTCCTTTCTGTTTTAACGATCTATTCACCGTCGGATCAAAAATATCAACTGCATCTAATGGCTGAGATAAAATATGATTTTTTTTTAGATATTTCTTTTTTTTGTTCAATGATGTATCCACCGTCGGATCTAAAATATAATTGCATCTAATGGCTGTGATCAGATATGAGTTTTTTCCTTTTCTTTTTTTTTTTTCTAATAAACCCGTTGGGGTTGGGGGACTTCGCTATAAATAAGCACAGAGAGGTCTTGTTGTCTTCTCATCTTCACTTTTGCTGCTGACACAAAGATTAGAGAGAGAGAGAGAGAGAGAGACTCTTCTTCACCACCTGAAAGAGAGACAAATAAAAAAAAGAGTAAGAGAGGCCAGGTTCGTTCTTATGCCGACAAGGAGCAAACATGTCTGAAGCGATCTGAAGATATAGCGAGAGAGCGTTGGTTGTTACGGCGACTAACTAGGGTATTGAACAGATCTGAGGTATTTTGTTTTCGCCTTCTTCTCAATTTTATCTATGAATTCGATTTTTTTTTTTTTTCTTTCTGATTTGATTGAGTTAGGGTTTGATTCGAAAGGAGTTTGATTTTTAAAAAGTTTGTATTTTTTTGATTGATTTGTTTCTCTCTTTTACAGGCAACCTGATTCTACTGATGGATGATGACTCATTCAACACGGTCTTCAAGTTACGCTCCACTGACAACAGAGTGAGTTAAAAGTCGGCTTCAAGTTTGGGTTTTTTTTTTTTTTTTTTTTCATTATAGTTACGATTTAGATCGGAATGAGAGACTGATATTTTGTTGTTTTCTTTTTGCTTTCTTCATAGTATGAGAGGTGGTGATGATGCACACTATGTGACGCTGCAACAACAACGATGGAATCAAAAATTAATATCCTTTTTTTCTTAATCTCCCTGTAATTAACTGATCTCAAATTCCTTTTCTTTACTGTTTTCTTTTTCTTAACCTGTTTCAAGTTAAATCCTTTATTCAGATGTGGAGGTTATTGGATTATGATGCAGCTTGTGTGTGTGGTAAAAGTAATCTCAGAACCGTGGACAACACACTTATTATGCCCTGTGTAAGTATAATTCCAGATACTTGAATTTGCTTCTTCTTTCATTACTTACTCGTTTGATTATTTGACGTCTTGTTACGTATGGTTTTTTTACTTTTCAGGCCCTGTGTGGATCATCCCAAACCCAGTTGGAGATGTTACATGTCCTCCAAAAGGTAACACCTTTTTTTTTTGTCTCTAATCTGCATCTGAAACAAATGAATCATGTTTACTATTCCAATGAAAGTAATGGCTCATGTTCACCTTCTTGCTTCCTCAGCCTGCAATCCAGCTTCTCTCTTTCTCTCTCCTCCACGGTTTGCCTTCCAACTTTGCTTCTTCTTCTTTTCTTTTCTTTTTTTTTCGTTTTGATCTCTATTTGGTGATTGATTTGTCTTCTTTGTGATGTTCTGTGCTGTGTAGCTAAGACGAGACCTATGGAGTTTGGTGAAACGGAAGGCTGTTGTTGGCCATGGAAGGAAGATACAAATATTCCTTGTAAGTTACTGAAAAGTTTATCATGAAACAGTGAACAACAATTATTCCTTGTAAGTAATTCCCGATACTTGAATGGCATCTCTTTACACTACTCAGTTTGATTTTCTAATGTCTTGTTACATTTTATTTTACCATGTTTCTTTCAGGCCCCCCCTGTGGATCATCCCAAAACCATTTGGAGATGTCACATGTCCTCCAAAAGGTAAAACTTTCTATCTCCAATCCACACACAGATTGAGTTAAAATTTGCTTAAAAGTTTTTTTTTCTTTGGGTCATTGTTACGGTTTAGATCAAAAGGAGACTGATATTTTTGTTTTTTTCTCTTTGTTGCTTCACTAGATGGTTCACTTTCTTTCATAGAATCCGGGATAATGCACACTATATGACGCAGCAACAACAACGATGGAATGGAGATTTACTATCCTTTTTCTTGATCTCTGTAAGTGATTTAATAATCCTTTTCTTCACTGTTTCTTTTTTTTTTACATGTTTAAAGTTAATCCTTATTCAAATGTGGAAGTTATTGAATGTGCAGCTTCTGGAAATAATCATAGAACGGTAGATTCGAGGAGGCTGCTTGCTTGCATATCAAACTTAGTGGCCAAGGTTCCATTTTTTCTCTCTCTTTTTGGTAGTTGGCTTGGAAACATTTATCTTGACTGAAGTGTTGCTTATCATGGCTATGTTGCAGGTTGTACATGATGAGCTAGTGAAGTTGTGATGGCTGCTGGAGAAGTATCTGAGCTACGCTTTGCTAAACCAGGTCTTAAAGAGGAAGCCCTAGAAGACCTTTTCCTAAACAATTAAACTTGGTACTCTCTAATCTCACTCTCTCTATATCTTTCCATCCTTCTTCTTCTTCTTGTTTGCAAATTCTCATAATTTTTTTTCTGTTTTTTTGGCCATGGATTTATTTAGGTGATATTATGTTTGCATGGATGTTTGATGAGGTTCATGCCTTGAAGCCATTCAAATTTGCCGCTGATATCTTGGACAAGAAAGAAGATTTACCTCCATTATATGATAGTTGCTACATTAAAAATAATAAGGTCTGTTTCTCTGACTCTGAATCTTCATATCTTTTCTTTTTCTTGTGGATCCGACAATGTTCCATATGTTTTGGCATGTCTCTTTCTGGTAGGTGCGTGTTGTGTTGGCCATGGAAGATACATAACCCAAGGAGCCAAGTGAAGGGCCCCCAGCTGATGTTTTTTCTGTTGACGGGTGGACTCAGGAAAGAGGTTGCTTGCAGAGCCAAACTCAATTTACGTGTTTTTCTCTGCTTTCTATTTTACATGTTTTTAGTTTTCCCTCTCTCACGCAATTTCCCAGCAATTTCAGGTCCGTGATTAGAGTTCCCTGTACTCAGAGCTGAAGTCAACGGTGCTTTTCTCCATCGAGACATGTATGTATGAAGCCAGAACTTAGGAGAGATTGTGTCTGCTACATGTCGTTTTTCACACCTTCTTGCTTCCTCTACCCGCAATCCAGCTCCTCTCTTTCTCCTCCACGGTTTGTCTTCCAACTTTGCTTTTTCTTATTTTTTTCGTTTTGATCTCTGTTGGGTGGTTTTGTCATATTGTTTTTGATTTGTCTTCTTTGTGATGTTCTGTGTTGTGTAGCTGAGACGAGAGCTATGGATTTTGGTGAAACCGAAGAGTAGTGTTGTTGGCCATGGAGGATACACATATCAGATGGACCCAAGTGAATAGCCCAGATGTTTCGTTTGTTGACTGAAGTGTGGCTTATCATTGCTATGTTGCAGATTGTACATGATGATGAGCTTTTGAAACTGTGATGGCTAGTGGACTCGAGGAAGGAGGCTGCTTGCAGATAGTTATTATGCCTTGTAAGTAATTCCCGATACTTGAATGACATCTTTTAACGTCTTGCTACATTTAATTTTACAGTGAACAACAATTATGCCTTGTTTCTTTCAAGCACCATGGATCATCCCAAAACCAGTTGGAGATGTCAGATGTCCTCCAAAAGGTAAAATATTTTGTCTCCAATCTCCACACACAGATTGAGTTAAAATCAGCTTAGCGCTTTTTTTTGGGGTCATTGTTACGATTTAGATCAGAAGGAGACTGATATATATATATATATTTTCCTTTGTTGCTTCTCTAGATGGTCCAGAACGTTGCAGCAGCTTCCTGCTCTTATCAAGGATGCATAGCCAGCGGTCTTAGAAATCCCCTGAGTAAGCTACTTAATTCATTCTATTCGATCCACTTTTTTACTTGGGAAATGATTTGATACATTGCGTGAACTTGTTTGTAGGCTTTCTCTTCCGTGTACAATGTTGATGAGTGGAAGTGGAAGTTAGGCGTTCTGTTGGCCAATGATAGCCAACAAGAAATTGTTTCCAAAGACAAAAGGGATCGATGGGATTATGAGCAAATTTCAAATCTTGCCAAGAGAATGGGAATGTACAGGTATAGAAACTAGACCTTTATCTTTTCAAAACCAATTTCGTATCTTGCACTATGTGCTAACCTGATTTCTTGTTTCATTGTGTTTTTGGTAACTTAACAGTGAGATTTATGGAAAGTGGTTGTGGCAAGCAAGGTTTCCTCTTTCCAATTACCGGCCAGATTTGGATGACAATCGACCACAACGGGAGGTAACATTGCCTCCCTTGGTTTACCAAAACCATAAGGCACAATTTATACTTGTAGTTTAATATGCTGAATTTGTAACGCATCCCATTTTGCAGGTGGTACTTCCTTTGTGTTAGCAAAGAAGGGTTCCTGCAGGAACACCTTGTGTTACTTTCTCTTAGAAGAAGTTGGTATTTGATAATATTTGGTCTCACTTCACTTAATTTTACTTCTTCTGATTCTTGGGCTCCCACCATTTGCTCCATGGCAACATTTGAAGGTATGATTGACAACTAATGTTTTGCTGCAACATTTTGGTTTCTACTCCCTTGTCTTGTTTATTTTTCTTTCTTTTTGATATGAAATCCATTTTTTGCAGTATCATATGCGGAATGCTGGTGATGCGTTCTTTAATTTGCTGAGGTCACTCGAGACAGGTTCTGAGTCTTCCTCCTTGACCACTTCAAATTCTCCTCATCCATAAGCTGTGAGTCTAAATCCGCCCTTTTAAAGTTTATTCTTCGTTACACACACAATAGAAAAACTAACAGATCTTATTTTTTAATGGTTTTTGTTGTTGCTTCTTCCTTCTCTAGATGTTGCAGTCTTACACAACGATGGTCAAATCCTATTCTGGAGATCGAATTGGCATTTTTTTCAGGAGTCAAGATCTCTATGAGTGATCTCAAAGTCCTTTTCTTTACTGTTTTTGTTTTGTTTTTTTATGTATACCCGTTTGAAGTTAATCCTTAATTCAGATGTGGAGGTTATATTGAATATGCAGCTTTTAGAAGGTTATTATGAAACCATGGACAACACACTGATACCCTGTAAGTATAATTCCCGATTCTTGAATTTGCATCTTCTTTCATTACTCGTTTATTTTTTTTGAATGTCTTGTTACATATGGTTTTACTTTTCAGGCCCTGTGGATCAACCCAAAACCAGTTGGAGATGTTACATGTCCTCCTAATGGTGAAACCTTTTTGTCTCTAATCTCCATCTAAAACTAATAAAACATGTTCACTATTCAGTTAAGGTTTCAAACTTTGATATACTTAATAGGATACTTTGGATTAACTAACCATGTGTTTTTTTCTTTTGTAGGTTGGAATGTTTCTTGAAGGTATGTGTGGAGCCTGCCTAGAATAACCAACTCTCGTGTTAGCTAAATCGTGCCAAAAGGTAAACGTATCAGATCCTAAATGCATGTACTGAATTATTTAGCTTTGTTGTCTTACTATATCAGATCCTAACTTGATTCTCCCTTACAGTGATCATTGTTTGAATTGCTGCAGCATGGCCAAGTTGTTTTTTGTAACAGATTGGAGCTCAAAACCGGACGTGGAGTTATTGAATATGATGTAGCTTCTGGAAAGATTATCATAGAACCGTGGACAACACTTATGCCCTGTAAGTAATTCCCAAAACTTGAATTGCATCTTCTTTCACTAATCGTTTGATTTTTTTTACCGTCTTGTTACATATGGTGTTACCATGTTTCTTTCAGGCCCTGTGGATCACTCAAAACCAGTTGCAGTCCAAAAGGTTAATGTATCAGATCCTAAATGTACTTAGTTATTTATCTTATTGTCTAATTGTATCAGATGCTCAACCTATTTTTTATACAGATGTTGAGTTATTGAATATGATGCAGCTTCTGGGAAGTTTATCAGAGAACCGTGGACAACACACTTATCCCATGCAAGTATAATTCCCGTTACTTGAAATGCATCTTCTTTCACTACTCGTTTGTTTTTTTCAAGTCTTGTTACATATGGTTTTATCATGTTTCTTTCAGGCCCCCTGTTGAAGATGTTACATGTCCTCATCTGCAAAGTTTGGGTTTTTTTTTTTTTGTGGTCATCGTTACAATTTAGATCGGAAGGAGACTGATATTTTGGTTTTTTCTTTTGTTGCTTCTCTTGGTGGTTCACTTTCTTCACAGAATCGGGGATGATGCACTATATGACGCTGCAACAACAACGATAGAATGGAAAATTAATATCCTTTTTCTCGATTTCTGTAAGTGATTCATATATTTGTTCATTCTCAACTTACAATAATCATTAATTGTTTGAATCGCTGCTGCAGTATGTCCAAATTCACGTGTATAAGTGAAAATACTATATATTTTCTCAGTTCCAGATTTTATATGCATCACGTTTCTGTTTCAGCTCAGTTGGTTCATACTGTAGCTTTCCAGGTCCCTGTGTGTCGAAAGTAGATGGAATTTTGGGTGGTGGTTTACTCGCTGCTGGATCATATTTGAGTAAACACTTTATTACTTGTCATTTCTCATCTTTAAGCTCACAAGCATATTCGAAGTTTTTTAAGTGTTTTGTTATCTGCAGATTGAATTGTTACATGAGGCTTCCTTCAACATTGACGAATCTATAGAGGATGGAGATATTGATTCAGGATGCTAACGCAAAGGCGACAACAAATATGAGACTTCCACTGGTAATATACTAAAAGTCTTAAACTCTTTTCAAAATTTGTTTACGTCTTTACATTGAACCACATAAGAGGTTTCTCACAAAAAATGCAGGATAGAAAGTAAAATCATAATGTCATCGAAATTGACTGTCAGGAGACCTCTGAGATTGAAAGAAGAATATGTTGAAGGTTTGGTGTAATCCCCAATCGTCATTGAAGAATCAGTTTCTGAACAGCAGAACAGCTAATAGGTGCATTGAGTCAAGCTGCCAAAAAGGTGCAGCAGCTTCCTGCTCTTATACTTTAGCCAGCGGTCTTAGAAATCCCCTGAGTAAGCTATTAATTCATTTATTTTGTTCACTTTTTTAGTTGGGAAATGATTTGATACATTGCGTGAACTTGTTTATAGGCTTCATCTTCTGTGGCCAATGTTGATTAGTGGAAGTGGAAGTTAGGCGTTCTGTTAGCCAACAAGAAATTGTTTCCAGAGGCAAAATGGATCGAAGGGATTATGAGAAAATTTTAAATCTTGCCAAGAGAATGGGACTGTACAGGTATAGAAACTAGACCTTTATGTCGTTAGTAACTTATTTTGTATCTTGCACTATGTGCTAACCTTATTCTTGTTGCATTGGATTTTTGGTTCTAACTTAACAGTGAATTATACTTACAGGGGAGAAGTATGCAGAGAGCCTGTCAGGTATTACTGAATCACCTTTACCTCGTTCCACTTATCTTTCGAACAAAGAGTCTTTACTAAAAGAAATAGTTTATTTATTGATAGAATAATAGGAATCCCCTGAGGGAAGAACGATGCTGGAATTCCGGAAAAATGATTTAAGGACAAAGAAAGACTTCTTTAAGCTATTGCTCGGTACCAGGTGAAGGTACATATTTCATATATCTAGTAAATGTTTAGGTTTCTGCAAATCAGGTATCATAATTGCTTATCACCCTTGCTTCTTGGTTCCATTAGAAGGATCAAACAGGGACAGGAGCTGAAACGTTTTTTTGGTTTTGCATGTTTCCCGTCTCTGTTTTTATGAATGTGACCATCAGTTCTTTTGCTGATAGATTTTTGTTTCAACAGGGATCCTGATCTGGTTAAGAGGATTGGAGCAGCTACTGCAGTCGAAGTCAGAGCCACTGGAATTTCATACACATTTGCTCCTCGCATGGCAGTAAAGTTTCTGTATTCTGGATCTTATTATAAGTTCTCACCTTCTGCCAAAGTCTTATAGATCTTGCACTCTTTCATATCTTTGGTACTTTGGACATTTGTTAAAGTTTTTTCTCACTCGCTATTTGTAGGTTTGTAGAGATCCCAGATAGGGGTAGGTGTTATGAGAGGATCACAAAGTTGTGGAAGACTTGACAGATGTCAATCTTGTTTTACAAGGAGAGCCTCCTTCCAACAATAAGCATGGCGTTCCGTTTCTTGGTGGCAGGTAAAGCTTTTGCTAATTTGGTTGTTATATATGAGCCTTACATAAGTATGTTCTTCTTTTCATGCGTGTTATTTTGTCTGGGATAAAATTGCAGCATGTGCCAAGCATTATGTGGGAGATGGTGGGACAACCCGAGGAATAAATGAGAATTTCACGGTAACTGCTTTACCACATGCCTGCTTATGGTGATGCAATTTACAAAGGTGTTACCACAGTGATGGTTTCATAGTCAAGCTGGAATGGTTAGAAGATGCATGCAAATACTGAGCTTATCACAAGGTATCTTAAGGGTACCCTTAACATCAATGCACATGCTCTGTGTTCTGGCAGTAGTATTTCTAAATGAATATTGCCCTTTCTTGATGTATTTTGTAGAGTCGTGAAGAGAACCTTTTATAGAGCATGTGTGAATTCTTAGGTCAAGGAGTTGATTTTGAGTTCTAATTCCAACTTATCTATCATCTCTATGATTATCTGCAGGGTTCTTTTACTTCGGATTGGCACGGTGTTGATATGATTTCCTCACCACCGCATACAAACTACACATCTTCTGTCCGAGCTGCAGTTCAAGCTGGAATTGATATGGTTTGTGTTTCAAACTTCACAGACATTCCTGGACCGGGAACGGAAAATGTTACTTGTGTGCTAATGAAATAATTTTACATATGCAGGTCATGGTCCCCTTTAACTTTACTGAGTTTGCCAATGATCTTATGTCCTTGGTGATAAACAAAGTAATTCCTGTCACCCGGATTGATGATGCTGTCAGAAGAATCCTGCTTGTCAAGTTCACTGATGCTCTTTTTGGGACTTTAGTGGAAAACTTCCTGTTACATGGTTTAGAAACACTTTTTGCTTACGGGTCTGGTCTTGAAACCGAATCCGTTGGGAGCATTGTTGCTAGGTAAAATGCTTCACACAGCTTTATTGTTCCATCGTTTCAGTATGCTCTCTGACACAAGATTAAGGATCTTAACACCTTATTTTGGTTGCAAACAGGTCTACCGCAGCTTCTGCTACTAGCACAAAGCCTTGCTTGAACACAGTCCTTGTATCTGCTACAAATTGTCTACTTCCCTGCCCAAGGTATCATGACCAGTTTCAACTTCCGTTTTGATTTCTGTTAATAAATTGGTAAGATGAGGTAACTTTATATTTTTGTAGCTTAAGCCGTGTTCTGAGAAGATGAAAGCTACAAAAGCTTGGGAGTAGATACTTCATTCGGTTATCGGATCCCGGGAGTTTTTCGTAACGTAGTTTTGTTCTTCTAGCCTAGCAAAAGAGATCCTGAATCTGAGTCATTGCAACCTGGACCATCTTGAATATTTAAACGTTTCTTCTATTTACATGCTACAGAGAGTATAGACTGTTCTCTTCTTTCAATCCATCATGCTTGAAAATAAATTAAATTAACGTTGTGGGCAATAATGGTAAACAAAAGAAACGAAAGCAAGAGAACAACATTATGCTTTCTTTGTAAAAGAAGAAACATATGATGATGATGACCTGAATGAGACTAAAGAAGAGAGATTTTGATGAGCAGAAGAAGTCATAGCCGCAAAACTATGGGATTTTTAGTAAAATGTAGACATAAGCGGATCGAACCACACCTCAATAACGATGTCGAGAGACACTAGATAAGTAACCGGTATTCAAGTCGAATATTTATACCTATAAACAAAAATAATGAGACACAAGAGTAGAGGTAAGCAAAAAATATTAGGGAACAGCAATTCCATCCATCCAAATCACTGTTTCTGTGGAATTTGCCAAACGGAAAAGGGAAGAGAAAATGGCGTCGGGGTGTGGGAAACAAAAGGATTTCTGGATGGATTTTAGCGAAGACATGCATGTCTCATTGGAGAGAGTTCCTAAACACAACTTCTCATAATAACATCACTAGAAGTCTTGTACCTGCACACAATTTAACTACTCGATAATACACAAGAAATAAACAAACAGTAAAATTTGAAGCATGATTGTGTTTATAAGAAGAAACAAGGCGAGATTAAGTGATAAGAGGTTGTGGAAATTGGAAAAGCTTACGAGAATAAATAAAATTTAGTAAGATGTAGACATAACGGTGTGGAGAGACACTAGATAAGTAACCACCGCTATTCAAGTAGAATATTTATAACTATAACCAAAAATAACGAGAGACACAAGAGTAGAGGTAAGCAAAATATTAGGGAACATCAATTCCATCCGTCCGAAGATACTAGATATCGTAGATCGTTGCGGAGTTGTGCTAACACGTCCAGGTTGTAAATAGCTAAGTCCATATTGGTATCCAGATGTGCTGATACTCAGAACACATCTTGATTGTGAAGGAAGTGGGGCTAGATTTTCGACTAAAGGAGTTAGACCACTAATTGTCTGTATACGGATAGTATTTGAACAACCTCTTCTCACTGTCATGTAAGAAAATATTCCCTTGCTTAGAAACAGCAATGGGGGTGAACCACCTTTTCCAATATATCGGGGAAATAACTATGGTTAAAGTTATGAAGTAAGTCATAGTCCAAGTTTCTTCTTGTGCATCCATGCTCCATATCTCTAGTAGCCATTCAGGACCAAAACCTGTGTCGGAAAAGGCCAAACGGTCTTCAAGGTTCACTATCTGAGCTGCAGGGGTGTACCTAGACGGCGGAAGTGCAGAAACATCCCGGAACTCTTCTGTGTGAAGATCCGAAGCTAGTATCTTAAACCTATGCTTAAAGTCTAACCAGTAGATGGAACCATTGACACACGCCGACTTCCTTGTTGCTTCAACCTTGTAAGGAGCCGGGGTAAGTTTCCGCCATTCCCCAGTGTTAACATCAAGAATCTCGAAATCGTTGAAATCAAATAACATCCTCACTACTTTATAGCTCCCACTAACTTCATCCTTACCGAATCCCATCGCCCAGTATCCAGGGAATATGTAACGCCATACTTCTGCGATTGTAGTAAGTAGTAACTTTTAAGACAAGGAAACGAATATATTCATTCTTATATAATAATAAATAAATAAATAAATAACGAATTTACGGGGAACGAGTTCGATCCCATAGTCAAAAGGGCCTGTAGGGAATCTAAGGAATTCTCCGGTGGAAGGGTTCAAAACGTTGATTCAATCTGGTACAGGGATGCAAACCAAACAGTCACATGTCAACCAAGGTCGTGTGGTGGTTTCAAGGCGTTGTAAATAGACAATGTCGATCTCTGCGTCTCCTTGGAACCGTGGCTCTCTCCGACAGCAAGGATTTTGGGGTTCTTTTGAACACGCTTAAGCCTCTCCGCGAAACTCTTGGACTCCAGTATTTACTTCCATTGTTTTGAGACGGTTTTGCATCTGATTATTAGTTTCAAGGTCAGCCTAAGGAGTATGTCTTCCACCAGATCGGAAACTATGTAGATTGGATTAGGGTTTTCTTCTTCTTCTTCCATCTTTTTCTTGAGCAATAAGATATGTGCTGTGTAAGTGAACTCAGGGGTTTGTTGTGACAACGTCGACGAGTATTTATGTTAAAGCCCATAATATAAAGGCCCATTAAAGGATTAATTCGGGTAAACCCGAATGATATTCGGATCCTTGAAAATCAATCATCAGGCGAAGAAGAAGAAGAAGTCTCGAGAGATCTCAAGCGGAGAGAAGAAGAAGGCAAAAATGGCGTCGGGGTGGGGGATAACGGGGAACAAAGGGAGATGTTACGATTTCTGGATGGACTTCAGTGAATGTATGTCTCATTGCAGAGAGCCCAAAGATTGTACTCTTCTTCGTGAAGACTACCTCGAGTGTCTTCACCATTCCAAAGAGGTCCGTTTCTCTATCTTCCCTTTTTTTTAGGGTTCTTTCAATCCGTTCTCTGTGTTTCAGTAGTATTCAATTTCACGCTTTTGATCAGTCTTGCTGATTTTAATTTGATGATTCTTCGCCCTGTTACCAGTCGTCTTTACGAAACCCTAGATCAATCATGATTGTTTTTGAATCACCAGTTGGAACAATCCCTCAAAAACTAGTTGTTTCGTTTGCCTTATATGTCTTATTAGATGCATAAAAACATAAGCAAACTTTTTCTTGAAACTAAAAAAAGTCTCGTGGTTAACATGAATTGCATTCTCTCTCAAGTTTAAATGTGGATGCTTTCACTAGGTTGCTCGTAGAGATTAGGTTTATATTAACACCGCCGCTTCCCTTGTTTGAAATTTAGTTTTACCCCATGAACTATTTAGCTGTTAAGTTTGGAAGTTGAGGCTTACTCTTCAGCTCATGTCCCTGTTTGATCCTTCAAATGGAACCATTTGTCCAACTTTGACGTAGATGTTCTCTCTGTATTGACATCATGGACGTGTTAGAGAAGCCAATGAAACTGAATGTATAGGGTTGCTGGTGAAATTATGAGAACATCCAAAGCTTTGTAGATTCTTGGTTAGTATAAGGCTTATGGTAGATGGACTGATAAGGGAGGATGGCTTATTTGTGTATTTGTTGTAGTTCCAACGAAGAAACAGGATATACAAAGAGGAACAACGTAAACTAAGAGCAGCTTCAAGGAAAGGCGAAGATACCGGGGATGGGACTCCTACTCATCACTAATCTGAGTATTCTCCTCCTATCTCCAAAGTTTGCAGCCGAGAAGAAGAAGAATAAACAAAAAAGGGTTCTTGAAGATTTCTGTATGTTGATGTGTCAAACTTTGTTTGATCGTTTTCAGTTTGAATTTTGCAATGGATTTACTATCTTTTCTTGTCT